>NW_027116287.1:501391-525205 GCF_000696795.3 Halyomorpha halys
CAGCTAAAGAAGTTAATTATTTTCTGTGCTAGATGATACCAGCTGATGTAATAGTTAATACAGGCTGTGAAAATAAATCAAAGTTGTAAATATAATTATTTATATTTACAACTTTGATTTATTTTCACAGCCTGTATTAACTATTACATCAGCTGGTATCATCTAGCACAGAAAATAATATTATTAGAAGTGTATCGGAGATTGAACTTCAGTATACACAGACAAACATCACCATTTCTGTGAATTCCATGTAAAAAAAATATTCATTTTTCATTTTTCATATTTCACACATAAAACAGATTTCTAAATAATAACCTTCAAATTCAAGTAGAACAAGAATAGAATCTGGTGATCACACACATAAGAACTCTTGGGTACGTGTCAAATATTTTTGACAACATATATAGCTATAGTTGTATTTAAATATTTATCTTATAATCTGTTAGATGATATAATTCAGAGACGAATATAATGCATACAAGAGTACAGACGAGAGACGATATCCTGGTAATTGGAGAGTGGATTTCCTTCATCAAATCGTGTGCTCCACGTTGGTACAGAGTTCTCACCACCGTAGACCACAAGTAACCCAGCTGACATCGTACACCAAGTCTAGAGAACTGATCTGGACGAAGGAAGGTTTTTCATTCAATATGTTTCACAATGAAGGGTTTTCTTGGTAAAACTCAACTTAAGTTAAGTATTATTATTAAGTACCGGCGTTGGTTCTAAAAAAATAGTTTTGATCTTTTACTATAAATTAAAATTTATTAGAACTCTAATAAATTATGAGCGTAGAGAATTCTCGAACACAAATAATTTTTCAATTGAGAAATAAAAATTATTACCCACCTTTAACCTTGCTTCATGAATGTCGTTTCTTAATCCATTATAAATAAAACAATTTTATTGCGTATATGTTTAATGTTTCCAACAAGACCTCCTATTTTGACAAAATATTTTAAAGTCAAATTTTATTATTTTTATAGTAATTTGACATACTTCTATTTTGGGATTTTTATATCAATGATTTAAAAAAAGAAAGAAATCAAAACTCTATTATTTATTGTTAACACTTACCCCTTCTTCTTAACAGACGCTTTCTAATAAAATATGACATCATCTTCCCTCTCGGTTTCCGTTCTATAAAAGTTTCAGTATATTTATTGATTTCATTTTGCTTAATATGAACATAATTATAAATGGTACTTACAGCCCTAATTGGTCTAAAGTGTGGAGCATTTATTTATCTAATTGATAAAAATGAGAATTTGTTTGTTCGTACTTTATGCACTGTCGCACCTTTCGTCCAATTGCGATGAAGCTTTTAGTTATATGCTCATGATTTCCTGGGGAAGAATATGGAATCTTTTTTTTTTATATTATCAAAAAAATTAAGTATGTTATAGTAGCTCAAAAAGTGTCTTTTATGATTATTATATTCCAATCGATTTTTCTCTTTCTGGAGAATGAGAAAAAAATTACTTATTCTATTAACATTTTTATTTAAGGGTTTCTCGAGGTACTAAAAACAAATTTTAACTTTATTTCACTCCTAATAAATCATTTACCACACTTTGATATGTAGTTCACTCTTTTTGAATTGTTTCAATACAGTACTAATATTGAAGCACAATGAGAAAAAACAACTAAATCGGATCAGTATTAAATAACAAAAAATATAATACTCGACTACCTGGGAATCATTCACCACTCTATGCATGGAGACTGCTGAGTAACAGAATAATCCAGAGGAAGAATGACATGCATACATTGCATATTTAAATTGTTATTTTAATATTATATTATTGTTAATATTTATTTTTACATATATTTGTTAATTTTTTATATCTGTTTGTTGTTTTTTTTTGTATATTTTTATATGCCATATATATTATGAGATTATATTGTATATATTTAAAATGAATATTAGCTGTTTTTTAGGTGTGTTTTATTTATTTTAAAGAGGGGAATAATTAGGAAAAAAGAAAACTGGAAAGTCACATTGGGTTGAGAGAGAAAATATGAACAAAAAAAAAGTATAGAAAGAAAAAAAATCATGAAAAAGATAAAATAACCAAACCTATAAATAAAAAAAAACTCATATTCTATTTAAAAAAAAAAAAAATTGTCTACTGTATAGCTAGCACTCCAATGAAGTTGGGAAACACATCTTTGTTGGTTTTGAATAATGTTTTTCTCTCTCTACACTTATAGAGATACACAACGCAAAGTTAGTTGTTTCCATTTATGTTACTATAGTTACCGTTCTATCGCTTCATCTATATATTATACCAATTGATACCAAAGTTTCAATAGCGTTCAATTTATGTATATACATTCTCAAATATAGCAATAGCGAAAGATAACTGGGTCTGCTAGTTAATCAATAAAACGTATTTAGCTCTATCGTAATTTCTATAATACTTGATTTCATTTTTCTAAAAGTCTAAAAGTCATAAATAAATAAATGTAAAATCTAATCCATTAGATTTTACATTTATTTATTTATTTTTTCCTGTTAAAGAAGGAGGATATCTGAAACCCTAAAATATAATTTAGACAGATACCACAATAATGAAAACGTATATAATGTAATTACAATGGCAAACAGTGCATGTTGAAATTAATCTAGAAGGCAATCCCAACAATGGAAGCGGATCGAAAGCTGGGTTGTGTTTCGCGCTTATGTTAATTACCTGCTAATTTGCCAAAAGAAGCTCCTGATGTACAGAGATTCTGATTAGAGAGCTTTGTTCCAACCCCCTCCATCTCCCCAAACCACCCTTTCACCTCTCTTCCTCCCGCCATAGATTTATATAGCCTTCGTTACAAAGGATCTTTCATTCGAATAATACCCACTTTTACCAGAGCGTTCCTGTTTTCCACCACAATTCAAAACTTTCACAGGGCCAGATTATTTCTATAATTGCGGGAATGAATGGATTAATTTTCATCTGATTACTGAGAAACAAGAGGAATTTAAGTTGGAGTAGCACTTCACTGCGCTGTATATACCGTTCACTGATCTGCGGAATTTGGAAAATTCCCTATTTTCGTTTATAATCGCTTCAGAACTAGATACGAATAGCTATTCAAATTTAGGATTAGTTGCTAATGTTAACTAAACTGTTCAGAGGTCTAATTATTATATTATTCTGATAAAATGTTTTTCCAATGTGAAAGAAACATCCTCTTTGCGTTCTGGCTACTTCGACTACCAAATCATCAGCGGTAATTTCAAAGGGATAAGTTTAAACCAACTAAAAATATCGGTTAAATATTACCAATTTATGTCATTAAACAAAGCGTTTGGTCAAGAGTAGACCGTGTGTTTAATATGAAAACGTCTATAATTAGATCTTGAAAAAAAAAATGAAATACCTTCCTGAAACCAGGTTATCTTTATCATTGATAACAAAAAGATTATAAACTAAGCCTATACTCTCCTACTTCATTTCCACAAAAGATGACTAATCTATTAACAATATTTTTAATACAACCTAAAGGTTTTCAGATCTTCTTATTCATAATATATTTGTTTTTTTATAATTAAAATTTTATATTAGTGACAACAATAAGTTATTGTTAGACATAAGACTAATAAGGAGAAAACAAAATGTAATTTTAAAAGATGTTTTAATCAAATACATGATGATGGGGTGACAAATCCTGAACGTTATTATTGTTTTTATGATATAAAATAAAATAATTAAACAAGGAAGAGTACATTTTCATTCATAAGATCTAATTATAAATGAAACTCTCTCAGTGGAAGATATAACTTTATGAAAACGTCTATTTTGATAAGAAATTCCTTCTTTCTTGAATTCTAAAACCTTCGGATTTCTGTTTTATTTGTAATGAAAGCGTATTATTCTCGCCAGTAACGAGAAAAAAACATAAATATTATTCCATGATTTTATTGAAATTTTATTTATTTTATTGTATGAAAAAATAATTTTATTCCAGGACAAAAGTCCCCTAAGAATAAATACGTGGTTGACCCATTAGGATTAATCGCTTAGAAATTTTTTCTTTAATATTTATTTATTGCTATTTACAACTGTACATTATAATACATTTAGTAAATCTGATCTAAGTTAAATTGGAGTGTTACAGGCGTGTAGAGAAACTACCCATTCCTAGCACTGTAATGACATTTTACATTAGCTGGTCTCATGGCCATCTTCTTTTCAGGCACCTCGGAGGATTGTCAGGAATGGAAGAGGATACAAGGTTAGAAACTAGGGGTTTGAGTGGTTAGGGAGTTTATAATGGAAGGAGTGATATATGTTTAGGTTAAAATTACATTATTACATTAATACATAGGGTTAAATAGAAATTTATGGTTAAACGTAGTGCGAAGTGGGAGAGAACGAGAGAGATTGCTAGGAGCTGTCTGTTATTCTAAGGGTTGGAATAAAGGAATCTTATGAATTATATATATATATATATAAATAATTGGCTCTATTAATTTTAATTATGAAGAAGATGGTCAGGGGTGCGGTCACAAGAAAACAAAAATAGTTAAAAACTATTTGCCGACGTTTCGCCCCACTCTGTAGAGCTCCATTAGAGCTGTTTCTGCTCAGGTCATCCGGGGAGTTAGGGACTGTCAGTGAGTTCCTCTCCTCCACTCTGTTTGTTGATATCTAAAGACACCAGTTTCGTACTGACCTGAGCAGAAATAGCTGAAGCTCTACAGAGTGGGACGAAACGTCGGAAAATAAATAGTAGTTAACTATTTTTGTTTTCTTGTGACCGCAACCCTGACCATCTTATAATCTTAGGAATTGTTTAATAACCAACACGGAAATATGATTAATCTAGATTAAGTGTTGGTCAAAGGCGACTCCAAGGTTTTTTTGTTGTAGAGTAAAAATTTTGGAGATTAGGGAAAAGTAAGAGATAGTAAGTGAGGGAATAAAGAAGGCACTAAACAGGCAGTTTTGGGTTTGGATGGGCCTCATTGGGTAGATGTGTGTAGGCAATGACTGAAGGTATCGGCATTAAACCTTCGGCTTCGCTAAGTCTTTATTCATGGATTTTTTAAGAAATGGTATTTTAAAATTATTTTTTTCCATAGGTTTTTTGATTTTCTGCACAAATGTTAAACACCAGAATCAAATTGATAATTTTTGCTCCAAAAATAGAATATAAAATTTGATAAAAATGAAATTAAATATAAAGTGAACTAAAAAGTTTTGATTCTTACTTTTTTTTCTTTTTTAGATTTATTTTCGAGATTTTTTTTATTTAAACTTACAATTCGCATAACAGACCAAAATATAAATTTTACCATTTCTCAGGATATGGAACTCTTCTATGGCAGTCATATGTACAACGTATGTACCGTTACCGAAGGTATAGGCCTTTCAGACTGGTTATCCTACGCAGTCAAAGGGGTTAATTAATGCTTTGAACTAGAGGAGATGTGAGACCGATGAAATTACCAGAATATCCATCGCTAAAAGACATTGGCTGATAAAGTGGAAAGGAACTCCTTTCACTCACTTGGACTTCATTATAACCACACTGAGTAGGCTGTTAGAGGTCTTCATCAACAAAGGCTTCTCTTGAAGATGAACGAGTCGCTGATTCGACAAAGGAAGGAATCAGAAGACTTTGATAGTAACTAATGTTTTTAGTAAAATTGAACGTAGAAAATTAGTGGACTACTTATTCCTTTTGTATATTAAACCTATTTTTATAGACCTTATTTTACATTCAGATCTTAATATGCCAAAAAAAAAAGAGGAAATTATGAGAGATCACAGTCCGAACAACAGAAAAAAACCTCAATTTAAATTTTTTCAAATCTTATTTTAAATTCCTCAGTTCCGTTAATGAACTATTTTAGGAACTATTAGTATTTATTTTTACATAATTTGTTAATTATTTTATTTTATCTGTTTGTTATTTATTTATTTATATATCTATCACTATTTCTATCAATTATTCCTTTAAAGTAGCATTGGGTTGAAAGAGAAATATGGATATGAAAAAATATATGACAAAAAAGAAAGAGGAAACGATAGAAAAGGAAGAAAGAGAAAATAAAAAGTGAGACTAACAAAAATAAAATTTAATAAAGAAAAAGAAAGATAAAGTAACCGAAGTGATGAAAAATATTTATATTCTATTATTATATATTATTACTTGTTACTTTTTATGCCTATGTATTGGAAGATAAAAATAATAGTGAGATCAAATTAGAATAAGTATGCTGTGTAGCTAGCAATCCAATGAAGTTGCACCGTACAACTTAGTTGTTTTTAATAAAGATTTTCCCCATATATAAAAATTTTAAAAAAATGTTCGATTCTCTGCGTGTTGAAGATTTTTTTTTTTAAAGCAATCCAAAGGAAATAATATTAAAAATATTCCTTTTTCAATTAATAATAATTATGGATAAGTACTTTGTTACTATTTTTTTTAAAAATTACTCTTCACAATTTATTACTTTTATTTTTATATTCACAAATTTGATGAAACATCACCAAAAAATTATGAGCACCCTTAACTCCTTTTCAAGTTTTTATAGTACAACGTTTGCCTCAAGTATAACATATTTTGAAAAATTTCATTAATTAGGAGTTTTTTTGTCAAATAAAAATTTGACCATATTTCTTCTGATCTACTCCATAAACTTACTTCATAGAAAAGTAAAAACCCAAAACACAATTAGTCTAGACGTTGAAGAATATATACTACAAGATGACATTAGCAATAAAATATAAATTGATTTTAATAAAATCAACGTAGTGTTAAAAATGAGCAGTGCTTTTATTAAGAAATCCGGAGGAAATAGTATTAATTAAGTATTAATTTTTATAACAATAATTATAATGCTTTTTCTAACTAATAATTGATAATGGATAAATATTTTCTTATTATTTATTTAAAATTTTTCTTCACTATGTATTGAACATTATTTTTAATTCACTACTTTGATGGATCATTACTCAAAAATCTCTAATTTTCAACTAGCGCCGTCAACCTTCGGACTCGTTAATTACTATTATTACTCGCCTTTATAACTATTATTACCACTTTAAAAACTCACTAAATTTCTAGTAAAGTATTTTATAGTATTATAATTGTATTGTGGGAAATTTATTATACGGATTCAATAGATTTACTTAAATGTTTAAAGATAATATATTCAAAGACAGTATTTCTATGCAGTTGCATATTTTTTATTGAGCATTAAATTTTCTTTGGCATATTTGGTGGGTTATTGCATTTTCATTATCCCAATATTTTCAGTTCAAACAAAATTTTAATTCAATTGAAATAGGATAAAAACATTGTCAACATTGAACGTTTAAAGTAGCTAAGTTTAATTAAGTTTTAATTTTAATATGTTTCCCAAAATTAATTGTAGCAATCATTAAAAATTATTATAAATATATATATACTAAATTTTCTTTTGCACATTCAATGGGCTATTGCATTTTCAACATACCAATATTTTCAGTTCAAATAAAATATTTATTCAATTGAAATAACACAAAAACATCCTCAGACGTTAGACGAATAAAATAGCTATGTTAAATTAAGTTTTAATTTTTATACGTATTCAAAAATTAATTGTAGCAATTATTAAAAAGTATTATTTTTTTTAATTTGTCATGCTATCAAATCATTAATCCTTAAGAGCTTTTTATTTTAATATCAGATCGGCCTGGTGGGCCTTACATGGTTGATATAACTTATATTATATATATATTTTTTACAGTTGATTATGAGGGGGTATAGTCATACAAATGACACCCAATGTTCTTATATTAATAACAAAAAATAATGATATTGGTACACTTAAATAAAACAAACAATTGCCTTCTAATAGTAAAAAGAAACAAGTTAATTTGAAAAAGGGAAGAGAGAAAAAAATAAAATAAATAAATATAGATAGTGTGACTATGAATTAATTTTATATTTATTAAAAATTTTATAAAAGAATGTCCTGCAGCAGTCTGGGCTTCAGTCTTCGGGTTGAGGTTGGGTTTCCCAGATTGTAGGTCACAGTTCTTTTAACTGTCGGCAACTCGGAGTGGAACTTCATGAAGCTTTTATGATATAATCCTCTATTGACTCCACATGTAATTCGCGATGCAATTTGCTATTTCTTCTGAACCAAGGAGCATTAATTGCGATTCTTAGGACTTTATTTTGAAAAGATTGTAGTTTTTTCCTTTTCGTGAAGGATGCCCCTCCCCAGACTTCACAGCCATACATCAGCAGTGGTCTGTGGATTGTTTTAAATATAAGAACAGTTGTTTCTGGTTTTATTTTGGAATAATACTTAAGAGCTCATGAAATGGAAAATGCTAAACCCATATTGGTTTATCCTGAAACTACTACCCACGTTTCCTATTCGTACACAGCTTTCTGCATTTCTAACGATAAAAACATTATTGTAGTATACAACCTAGACTAAGGCAATGATGAACTAGACTTCCTTGTTCATAATAAAACGTGTTACGATAGTTATACTAACAAAAAACAAAAAGAGAAAAAAAAATATCGAAGAAAGAAATTTAGGGCAGAAGTTAAAAGAACGACAGTATCGGGTTCCATCTTTCAAAACTTAGCCAAAACACACCGGCGCACCCTCCTCCTTCCACCCCGACATAAGAGCAGAACTTTACCCCAACTTCAGGAGGAAGAAAACTAACTGCCCAACACATATGTGTCACAACTTGAGATTTATTTTTATTGCACTTCATAATAGTTACGTGTCGGCGACAAGGAACTGAAGAGAAAACAGAAGTAGTATATGTATATACCTTTTTTTCTATATTGATAATATATATTTTTCTAGATCTTGTGGATCAGTCAATAAGACAACTATCTGGAGGCGATATTTCGAACTTTATTGTTTCATAGTCATGCCCAACAATTAAAATGATGTTATTCAACTAATTATTTATAGAAGCTAAAGCACACAGAGTAGAGATTAATGACTATAAACATTATTTACAATTATTTGCTACAGTGTGTTTTACATTGAACAGTAATTACATAAAAATAAACTTTACGTTTTGGGCCAGAACTGAATAGTGGTGAAATGGAGATTTGTTCTGGTTTTTCAAAAAAGTTACCGTTATTTCTAGCAGGTAGTCAGTCTGTTATTTTTATTTTGTCTATTTATATTCAGCGTTTTTAATTGTGTCTTATTCGTTTCTAAGGTTCGAGAAACATGCATTTAAATTTTGTACGTTTGATATTTTGTTTTATTCTTATATTGTTCGATGTATTTTAAGAGTATCCAATTTAATTCTCTTTGTCTGAAATGTGCGATGAGACCAGCCTGCCGCACCTAGCAAACCTGACCAAACTGTTCTCGCCATAGATTTCGGACAAACAGAACATAGATTCAAATTTGATACACCTAAAATCATACATCGAAAACAAAAAAAAAAGATTGGCCCATATTATTCTCAATGCCAGGGAATGTAGCAGAATACTTGGTTCTCCGAGCTACTTTTTGAAAAAAAGTAGAACACTGATTGTGAGACCGAGCATGAAATGAAATTAAAAAAAGTTTAATTCGAGGACTAGATCCCTTCGGAACAATTATAAGCTTACACAATATATTGACCATAAACTGTGTAGCTGACCCTTAATAAAAATTAATTTGTAATTAAATATCAATAATTTTCGGTACAGAAAAGAAAAAAAAAGTAGTTAATATAAAAATAATGAATGCAAATGTGCAACATTTCTTGTTTTTTGAATTGTAATTTTTTTTTTTTTTTTTTTTTTTTTTTATCACGTATAAGTATATTATCATTTTAAGTTTATTTTTAATCCTTACAGTCCAAAATCCTTCGTGAAATCCTTAATGCTCAAATCAAGTCATCCATCAGGACCTCAATGTTCCATATGTTGCCGATTTGGTCAGAACCAGAACCGTTCCTTCCATAATAAACTTCTCAACCACCCAAATCCACTTGTTTCTAACCTGGCTTCTCCTTCATTACCTAATAATCCTCCTAGTTCTATCAGTGGGTAGATTCTCCACATGTTTTTATCATGTCACTATGTAACCTACAGCAAATTTACTTGTTGTATATATGTGTATACAGTTGTAAATAACAATAAATAAATTATTAAAAAAAAAAGAAGTTTATTTTTGAAATTATTCTTTAATTTGTTAATACTCTTTACTTATCATCATATCGTATCATTTTTTTAGCCCTAATTAAGTCCTGCTATGTGGCCCTGGAATTTAATTCAGCTAGATTTTTTTTTTCAAATTCATAAAATAATTTTGTGTGATATCAATTAAACAGATTATGCAATGAGTTTTAGAAAACAAGAATAAATAGCAAGAAGGTTAGAAAAATGAATATAATTGTATAACGTAATTATGACATGTAATGGTTGTTTCATTCTGAGTTGAGTAAACGTTCTAAAACCATGAATAAGAAATATAATTCGATCCGCGATTGTAAACTGGAGATAGTGTGCTGTCTTGCCATTTGTAGGACTGTAATGGTTAACCAACTAATAAAAATAGTCTGAAATGCCAGCTAAACTAAGAATGAAAATACAATTCAATATTCAGTGGGTAAGATTGTTTTACTCTGTAACTGGGGCAATTTGATTTAGAGAATGTTCTTTAGTAACCTAGTGAAGACGACACTGCGACACGCGATTTTTGAGACACGAATGTTCTCTTTCGTAATCGTATCTCATGTTTATTGAGCAGTTTATGATATAGCCTGACTGATTCACGATCATGTCAGTTGGCATACCTCACTTTTATTTGAAAGCTAGAATATATGTAAATAATATATTCGGAGATCTTAAATTGACCATAGGGAGAGAGAGAAAGAAATGTATTCAATCATGCTGCCCAAATACATCGGGTTGCTACATTACACAGCATACTGATCAATCCGTGATCGGACATATATAAATTTATAAATTACATTTTTTTTGATATGATACAATATAATAGAAAGATAACATTTTTTTTCCCCCACAGTATTCTTTTACAATTAATATCAGTCTACAAACTAAATACAAGCTTTTCAATTTATTCCTTTTTTTTTCTTTCCCCTCCATTTTACAACCCTTATTTCATTTTATCAAGAAATTCCCCTAAATAACAAATATTAGAATATAAAAAATAACAAAGTAGTAAATAAATAAATAAAACAACAAATAAGATATGCGGTGCATGCATGCCATCCCTCCTCTGGATAACTCCCCCACTCATTAATTTCCATGCATGTGGTGGTGGATGATTACCAGGGAGTCAAGTATTATATTCTCTGTCATCCTAGCCACGTCCTGGACATCGACCCCTAGTTCCTCCATGAAGCTCCTAGTTGTGCTGGGAATAGTTCCACGGGCTCCGAACCAGAGGCCTCTCACGTTGAAGTCTCGTTCTCCGAAGCCCTCACGGAACTTCTCCTTGAGGAAAGGGATACATTTATCGTAGATTTCCTTCTTTTCCCTATCTACCTTATTTTCCTGGTCAAGGTCGTTATTTTCATATCTCACAGTGGGATCCAGAATGATTGCCGACTTTCCCTTCTTAGGAAAAGCAACTATATCCGCATATCTTGTGGATCCATCCGTATCTACACAGTAGACCTCGTCAAAGCAGGCAAAATATCTTTCTTTTAGGAGCTTCATTAACTCGTATTTCACTCTATGATGTCGGCGTGTTATGAGGAGGGAGTTGTTGGGGCATTTCCCCAGCACATGTGCTGGTGTTTCCGGCTCTCTGTTGCATTTGCGACAGAGGGACCCAACTTCTCTATCCTGTCCGCTGACACCTGGGACTCCACGTAGGGGTGCATAATTTATATTTAATTTCAGGGCATTGGACCATTCAGAGCCCGTAAGTATTTGTTTATCATATATAAACTTATTTGCTCTCGGGGTCTCTTTGAAATGGCGTACTATAAAATAAAGATGGTCTGAGCGGGGTCAACAATCGTAACAAACTCAAATCATAATTAAACTTTTTATTGTGAGCCGACGAATCGCCCCACTTTTCAAATCTTTAGGGCTTTCTGAATGAAATAAAGCAAAAGGATGAATGAATCCAAGTCCTGCAAAGTGAGGCGAAACTTTGGCTCAAGAAAATAGTTTAATTAATATAAGAGTTCTTTATACCGGACTCGGACCACTTTCCTTATATGTAAATAATATATGTACATATAAAAAAAAATATAGAGGATCTACTGGATATTTTTTTTATTTATAATATAACTGCACGTCGATTCGGACTGTTACAATAGTTTCCTATCAATTTCACAAGACCTTTATTTTTAAAAAAATAAAAATAATAAACCTATGCCACTACAACCCGTGAAGGGTTAAGGGTGCAGTACATTGTTAAGAAGTACTGTTATTAAACCAACAATGGATGAAAAATGTAATTTGGTCAGAATCGCGCTCGACCGCTCGATTTTCACCCAACTAAGGGTAAATATTATGAGGCTGAGTGGACCCCGAAGGTCCCCTGGCCACAGCCGGATTCGAACCCGGCCTATTAGGCTATAGAGTTGAACTTTTGGGCTCCACTAAAAATACCAAATTCAACTTTTTCAAACATAAAATCATCCATAAAGATCTCAATGTTCCAAATACAGACGTTCTAGACCGAACCAGATATTAATACTTCCATTCTAAACTTCCTAAACACCCAAACCCTTCAATTTGTCTTGCTCCCTGTCTTCTGAGGTGCCTGAAAAGAAGATGGCCACGAAATGTTCTAGCGTTATTGCATTTGTATTTTTTTAATTATGGCATGAAAGCACTATATTATGGCATTGTAATGGCGTCACATTTACTGGATGTATTGTTATTTAGTACAGTCGCAATTTTCAATAAAGAAAAAGATATAATATCTTATAAAGCAGTAATGCTTGTTGAACTTTTTGTCAAAATTAGCTCTCTTTTTTTTTTGAAAAAAATTTACATAAGCATTACAACAGCGTAGCTTTTTTCTACTCGTATTATACTACTTGGACTAATGGATATTAAATTTCAATCATGATGTTTAAGAGAGTATCAACATTTTTTTATGCTTGGATGGTGTACTTTTCCATTTTTGAAAAATCGAATAGATATGTAACTAAACCTCCTTATTATAGAAGGATCAGTAGTTATTTTCTACCGAATTAGTAACATATGTACGGATATTAGCTTCAATTTATTTTCGGCATATTAAGAAGAAAAAGGATTTTAATGATTGGATTGTAAGGCTTGGATATTAAACCAGAATACTGAAATTCAAATCTATATTTATAAATTGCCCTAATAACAATTACATAATTAATCCGTTAGTAACTGATCGGAAATTTGGAGCGTACGTCAAATGAATGTTGAAGCAGACAAGAACAGCCAACAGTTTCCTGTTGCTTCAATCTTGAATGAGGATTCTGAATCGGAGACTTATCTACGTGATAAGTAAAGGATTCGATTAATGGTGATAATGAAGGTCATGGATGACCTGTTCCCATTATACAAGTAAACATCGGAATGACTTCGTGTAATACAATGAATAACTGAAAAGATATGTATGAAACTTTCAGCATTTTAAATAAATAAAAAAAAATCGTAACTTTTATTTCTTTGACATTCCCACGAAATGAAAACTTGACCCTTCACCAAGGTGTTAAAATATGGTGTAACTTCTCTGTATGCCAAAAAGGGGATAATAAAAAAAAAATGTTCCCTAAATTCAGCATTATGTAGACTCCTAAATCATGCGGTATACTTTCCTTTATAATGATTAAAAAGTAATCATTAAACTTGATTTCAATATCTTCAAAATTAATGGATTTACGTAATTTGATAATTTTGATAAGCTCAAATCTTTTAAGCTTCATCCGTCTAGCTAAGAAAGAGGGACAAAGGTTCAAAATTACCTTATTTAGATTCTTAATGCTGAATTCAAAAAAACCTTTTATTTATTTTTTTTTTTTTAAGATCGCCCAGGTTTTGGTAAAAAAAGGTACTCAAATCACAATAAAAAATATAAACTATTACTTCAGTATTAAAATCGTGCATAATTTCGAATTCGTGTTTCTTCGGCTGCAGATTTATAAGACTGTTGTCAGACCAACGCTGCATCCCTTCTGGGACAACTATACAAGAGCACTCTTTAAAAACTGCAGTGCTTCCAGAACTCCGTCCTTCGGCGATTAGTAAGAGGCACGACCTTAAAGAGGGCCAGGAATACTATTATACATGATGAACTCCAGCTTCACCCTGTGCCGGAGTACATAGGAAGGAGGAACATAAGATTGTTTGATTGACTAAAGGTCTACGCAAACCTGCTGTTCAGTGCAATCGCCTCTCCACCAAGACTTGAGAAGTGACAAGGAACTACTCCCTTGGTGGATGTACTCACCGATAGAAGGAGTTTGGGCACTGCAGTCTAAACCTACCATAATACACCACCAGCAAAGCGGACCCTCCCCGATCAACATATAACTCAAGTGCATATTGACGCCTGCAACTTTCCGCACGTAGTGGACGCACCTCGGGGTAAAAGAAGGGTTGAACACTTATTGTATATATTTTTATATTTGTACGTGTTAATCAATATTTTATTCCATAGGAGGTTACGTGAATCTCGTGTACTGTTTTTCTAGTTGCTCCCAGTTCATCCCCCCTCTAAAAAAATGTCTTCAAACTCTTCCATGATTTGGTCGTTCCAGCCTCCTTTTAATCGCTCCTATCCTTGCTTCACTATCTCCTACGAGCTGTTGACAGACATATTCCTTCTTTTCAATCTTTATGTCCCATTTACCCCCATGATTCTGAATTTACTCCATCTCTGCCCCCCTCTACTCTGCAGACCCCCCCTGAGTGATTTGCTGACATTGCCACTCCCTGACCAAGGGCGCCCTCTTTCCACCTCTCATCCTATCCAGAGCCTCCCTGCACGCAATAGTATTGGAACTCCCTGTGTCCACCAACCATCTCACTCTTCTAGCTGGGATGATAAGCAGGCCGCCGTGCTCTCCTCTTACGCTGTGGCTCCCGAACGTGCGGCCGCTACTCAGCCGACATGCGCTTCAGATCTTCTTCGTCCTGCCAGCCCCCTCATACCGTCTGCACACGTTCTTCCTGTTCTCCTGTCTGTTATGAGTCCCAATATCATTCTCTTCTGCTTCAACCTCTGAGGCCTGAGAAGTGTCGGTGTTATCACTTGTAGATCGATCTGACCTCGGAGAAATCTTTCTTTTCCACACACGTTGGGCATTCACCTCTATTGATTCTACCCGGTTCGATTTTTGTCGTCGAAACATCGAAACAAGACAAGGACATTGTCTCGTTATATTTCCACATTTGAAACATCGGGTACTGGAGCGCTGAAACATCAATTGCCCTATCTTTCAACATATGGCATTTTCGGTCCTCACGGCGCCCGTTGCTTCTAGGTTTTATTTGGCCCATTCTTCTCTCCGGGTTTCTTATCCCCTCTTTCGCGAATCCTGGTACTCACTCCTTCACCAAGGAACTGAATTCTTCTTCGGGCTAAAATTCGTATTTTTGACGGAAATACAAGTTTTGTCCGAATCTCGAAAATATGTGCGTGTATAAACAGCTTTTCTCAAAAACGAAAAGTCATATGTAACTGCATATTCATATGACTTTCACGTATAAGGAAGGGTATAAGCCGGAGATGGTATAACATCTTTCCTAAAATCGACTGACTAGAACCCTTACTACATATATAAGTCAATTTAAACATTATTTCTATTATTATTAAAAAAAAAAGCTCAATCAATTTGCTTAAATTCATTACATCATTGCAAATTGGATGATCTTACTATTCAGGTATTATACTCATTGAAATTGTGCAACCGGGTACAAACTGAATTTTTAAAAATTGTCTTCTAAAGTAACTCTAATTATTTAAAGTAATTAACCAATCTACATTTTTTAACGCAATATAAATATGAAATATGGAAGAATTCGATAATGATCTAAAGGAGAAAAATTTGAGAAATAGAAACAGCAGTTTAGACAGGAATATCGGAGACAGCGGAGCGAGTCCGGTCTCTCCCGATCGTATTTATACGAACATGGCTTTGTTATATTTTGTTAAACTGTTCTATTATAGGCAAGAGCAATCTTGCTATTCATTTAATTAAACACATTCATAAAAAATAAATAATCTCTATACGATATAAACAGAAAAGTAAATAAATAAAACGAACTCAATCAAACAAAGTTAAAATAATTATGTACAATATTTACAATCTCGAACTGAGGATCCCCGAGCCCACTCTATCCCCCACGTACAGAGGTACGTAGGGGTAGATCAGGGCCCTTTCAGATCCCAGCGCAGTCCTCTCACCGCGTCAATTGTAATGAGCCAGTGGCTGAGTAAGTGCGCTAAAATATACAAAAAAAATTAGTGTTTCATCTTGAAAGTTGTGTGATGTGCGCCAGCATCAGATTTTTTTTTTCATTATACCTCAATTTTGAAGAATGGAATTCTCTCTCTATTGGAGGAGACAGATTAATTGGAACATTCAAATTTACTTTCTTTTTTTTAACTTTAGTTTAATAAAGACACGAGACCTTGATGATTTAAAAAACAATTTATAGCATTATCATGTTTAAGACGTAGGATTGGTTGAAGCAAATACGGACATACTCACATTTATATTAAATACCATCTGTCCCTATAAGATTTTCTCTTTGCCCTTTGAAGGCCAAAAGGGCTACCAACCTTACTGCCTCAAAGGTCCTTACAGGTAAAACATAAGCAGCTTTTGCTGAAGCATCATCAATAACTACCGGGGACTTATTATTTCCTTCTTTTCTTCGAAGATCCTCTTCGTTCTTAAATCTTTCAGGCCCAGCTTTAACATCATTTATGGGGAATAGATAGTTCAATGGTTTCACGAAGAACGCAATCAATTCATTTATTTAATAATTTAGATTTAATTAAGCTATCGTAAATTTAAAAAAATCATATTGTTATATATATAATTTACATATGATACTTAAAACTGTATCAAAATATATACTACCAGTAAATTTGCTATATGTTATAAAATGGCATGATAAAAACCTGTGTAAAATCTACCCATTGATAGAACTCCAATACTATTTCTAGAGAAGATCTCAAGGCCACCTTCTTTTCAGACAGAGGATTATCAGATAATGATGAAGAAGTCAGGTCAGAAACAACTTGGGTTGGTAGGGAATTTTATTATAAAGAGTTGGTATCCGGTTCTTGCTGATTCGGCAACATCCTGAGGAATGATTTGAGACGAAGTAAGGAGCAATAAGGATTTTAAGGATGTAAGGATCGGATATGAGAGGAATTCGATGGTTTAGTGGCGCCTCAAAGCTGAACTCCGGATGTCAAGATAGACCTTATTGTAGCCTTGTAGATCAGTCTTTTGTAACAGATTGGAAGTTTAGACCGTTTGTCTAGTAAATGTTGTAATAGTCAGAACCGACGAGAAGTTTCCTTTCTTTTCGGTCTTGATGAAGATTCCATTCAGTCGTTTGTCTAGATGCAGTCCTAAGTAACGGATCTGTTTGACAGGAATAAGTGGGGTATTATTAAAGGATACAAAGGGAAAGGAAGCTATGGGTTTATGATGAAGGGTAAATATGATTTGTTAATAATTTAACTTAGTTTTGGCACAATTCTTCAAGGGTGATGATAAGGGATTGGAGGGTGTGGATACAATGGATCATATTCACTGACAATAGAAATGTGTCATCAGCATAAGTAATGAAGATAGTGTTAGGATTGGTTGAGATGTTAGCAGTTAATGTTAAATTTAAAGGACATTTTTCTATATCTTTTAGTCGTATTTTTTTCCAAAAATAATGACCTTTTTCATTATATCAAAGTGCATCAGTGGCGAAGAAGTGCGCTTTATTCGCTTTTTATAGCCCTGAGAAGATAGTTTTGTTTTTTAGCTTTCCAAGACATGTCAGACCCCACTATTACCCTTCCGAACAAATTACTGCATAATACATTAATTAAGACTACTTCATGAGCTGAACAATACCATATAAGTAGGAGAAGAGAATTTCACTCAAAATATCGACCAGGTTTTGAAGGATACCAATACAGTACTAGAAAAATTTAACAGCCTAATTTTTAAAAAATGTTCATTCTACGGTTAAAAAAGTTATTCATTGCCTCAAATAATAGTAAAAATAAAATATACACACCGATATCAATTTTTTTTTGTTGGATATCTGCAAGCAAATCTAATGATACCATAGTAAACCATTACTATTAAAATAAACTTAATTACTTTATTTTCATTTTAGTAGTTGTTAATTAAAATATTAATTGTATCACTTGAGATCAATTCATACTGTACTTATCTATCTTAACAATTGTATAGCCTCCACAACACCCTAATAATCTAAACTGTAATATTTACATTACTTTTGTCTATTATTTTTATGTTATTTTGGGCCTGACCGATAGATGTTGTCATCTAATTTAATTTTTTAAATGAATAAAATAAAAAAAATTGATAAAAGCATGAGCCACGTCAGAGCTATTTTCTAAGTTGAAATATTCTGTTGAAAATTTCATGACTACTTCTTTCTTTCGGTCGGTAGGGTTGGAAGGCCAAATGTGCCAAAACATCAGCGTTTGTTTTCGAATTTTCGATGCAATGTGGTTACCTCAGAAGGAATTAATTCCTTCAGTTTAACCATTATATGGCCTCACAGGAAAATGAAAATAGTTTAGTATATGTATATATCAGTAGTCTAAGGATTAGTTTAAAAACCCCAATAGTAAATAACTCAAATAAAATATTTGATTTTTGTCCGTTGAACGATGCACTGCGGGGCACCGCGAAATACGAGTAAATTTTAACTGACCCAGGTGGAAATCGAACAGTAACTTTCTGAAACAAGCACTCTGGGTTATCACACTAAACTTCCTCACTTTGTTAAAATATTATAAGGTATTTTATAAATATACCTCTCCTGGAGAATAGTTATAAAATGCAGGTATAAGCACACACCTATATAATCAATAAAAAGCTAGTATAAAGAATATCTTTCGGTTTTATTTCAAGATCCAAGATTTTTTTCCTTTTTCTTTCCCTAACCCAATTGAATAAAGTAAGCTTCTTTATCCCTCTCAAACACAATCGGTTTTCAGGGTCACTTTTCTAAAAATAACATTTTGATTTACTTTGGCATCTCTCACAATATCCCAAGCTGAATATTTTTATATTTTCTATCTGGGGAGGGAGGGAGGGAGGGGGGGGGAGTAGATCGGTTACATTGCTTTTGGATCATAAGGTACTTAAAGAAGAAGTATTCATATATTAATATCCAATTTATAGTTGGATAAAACAAATTGGTGTTCAAATTTATATCAATTACTAATTTTCTAATGGGAATTACCTGAAGAGGGGTGTAGCACAGTGGTAAGGCGCTCCAAGGAACCAGGTTCGAATCCGGCTATGGCGGAAAATTATTTATCCTATTACTGTAGCTGTGAGTCAGCCCTCATGAAGTCGGTACCATTAATTGGGGAAAAACTGCCCGTTGAGGATGACCTTGAAAACATTACTCCCTACAAAGTACTGAACCTCTGATCCTTCATGGATAAGTAACGATTCACATTATTTAATTCTCTAATTAAAATTTTTTTAATAGATAGCTATGGTGTCCTTGAGATGTAAACTGGAAATTTATTTAAAATATTAAGTATAATAAATTATTGGAAATTGTATTTCGTATTATTAACCTTATATTTCAAGAGTTTTAACTTTAAATTCCAATTATATTACTTCTTGGAAAGTATTCAACCCTTCTTATTTTTTAAAAACTTTATCACAGATAAGCAAATATTCTGAGAAGGGAAAATGGTAGGTTCATCCCCTTAAGTAATATAATTGATCAAGCCAATTTTATTATACATAAAAAAAAAACTGTTTTGTAATACATTTTTGTAACAAGCCGTGTTTTTACAACTTTAAAGTCCCAGATATGTATTTTTTTTCAACTGGTACACAGTATAAGGAAAATGTACAAAAACCTAAATTAATTATGTTTTTATATAATGAAGAAGATGGTCAGGGTTCCGAACGTCGGAAAATAAATAGTTGTTAACAATTTTTGTTTCTCTTTTGATCGCCACCTTGACTTTCTTCATTATTTGAAATTAGACGGTCAATTATTTTTAATTCTGTAGTTATATTAAAAAACTCTGTAAGCGATCAGAGCAGTATTATTTAAAACTAGTTCAGTTAAAATTATGAACAATATTATTATTTTAATCGAGCATATATATAGTCGTATTTTTAGTAAGCTATTTGAAAAGTAATATTAATAATCTCTATTTATACACCTATCTTTTACCGCAAAAAGGTTTAATTTTTATCATATAAATATTTAGTGATTATCTTTTTCTCCTTTTCAATTTTTTTTTTATTTAAAAAAAATATTAACACAGCACCGAACTTTCGGGGTTCTCCGTCTTCAGGGCGATTCTACAAATATGAAAAGCAATGCAACAATAATGAAATAATAAAAACCTATTTAACAATTATTATTTAACTATCAGTTAAACTTTTATATAAAATACTCTATTATAACCATAATATTCTTTCTATTTCTGTCCCCATATGTCTAAATCTATAAATTTACATCTTCGATTTTTTTTTTAAATAAAATATTTTTGGGAACCATTAGCTAACTCTTCAGTATCTTTATCACACAGGAATGAAATCGGCTTTCGTCTCAATGCTTGATGTGGTTAAAACTATATATTTTTTTAACTAATAATAATTTATTTAGGGTAGGCCCTTTTTTTTATTATTTATTTCAAATTAATAATCACTGCTCCTGATCTTAATTTTTGTATTCACAAAGGTGATAGAACATTACTAAAAAAAACTCTCTGAATTCCTTGTCAATTTTTTTATATTATTTTTTACCTAAAGTGTAATGCATTGTGGGAAATTTAAATCACTAAAATTTGTTTATTCAAAAATATTTTTTTAACATTCCAAATTAAGATATGATCATGCTTCTTTTGTTAACTGGTCCAGAAAATAAATGTATGAAAAAAATGAAATCTTTATCTGATAACTGTTAGTGAGCATACAGATAGGAATTATTCTATTGCTTCTAGCAACCAAAGCAATAATGAAATTCATGTGAGTGCATACACCGGATATTTTTTTGAATGTTTTGTGAAAACCTAATTTTTATTCTGTTTGCTGTAAAGATATTCAAGATGAATGACTAACCCCAACGTATGTACTCACACAGAGGGGTACTCCGACCAAGAACATTGGACGAAATGAGAATGATCTAGACGAAGAGGAAGTGGTGAAGAAGACTGATAAAAAGAAACGACAGAGGAATTACTGGAAGGTGTGGCTGGTGAGGGCAGATGTCCCCTGGGCTCCAGAGTTTTTGCCCCCCCCCTTCCTCCCCTGGGGCCTGGACAAGGCTCAACCGTTCATTAGACCAAGGCTGGACAACCGCACTCCAGACCACATCTGCATTATCCTGACCGCGCTCCTGCGTATAGTTTGAGAAGAAAATTAATCTTCTTCCTAGGTCCTTTTAACTATTATACATTCCTTGTACATTTATTTTATAATTAAATAACTATTAAAAAAAAAATTAATAAATTATTTTCAAAAACATATTAATATCTCAAATTTTAATCTTGGGCCCCTAAAGAAACTTCTTTCAATCAAATATGGCAATTATTATTTTTCTTTTAAAACTTCTCATTATTACGCAGCAAAAGAACTTATAAAGTAAGCTAGTAAATACAATAAACATTATATTATATTTATTAAAAATACATGGATAAGGTCAGCTCGCGGTCAAGAAAAGCTAAAAATAATTTTCAACTAATTATAAAGGGTCAAAGTTTCGACCCACTCAGGTCTTCATCAGGGATAAAGAGACAGAGTAGATAATCTGATAATAGAGTATGAAAGTGACATGTTAATAAAACAAACATAAACGTTTAGGTATAAAAGACATCCAGATAAACCAAGAGCATCCAACACAAATAGTCTTGTGGGCAATTTGGAAATGCACCATAAATCGACGGGCCGAATACATAATTATGTATCCTCATATTAGATTTAGACCCAGTATAGACATTTTTTAGGAATGAAAAATTTAAATATAATAAGTTATTATTATTGCTTTTACTGTTATCCTCACATTTCAACACAGATAATATAATAATAATGATACAACTTTTAAATTAATAAAACTAAAATTATTTGGACGCACAAATTTTTTTTTATATTAGTTTTTGCTAATTTGACCATAATAAAATACATTTTGTGTAAGTGTGATGAATCTGATATTTAGGTAGGTTAAATTTAGGTATTTAGTTATGATTCTATCCTTCATTTTCCCGTGTCTTTTTAAAAAGAAATATGAAAGGAATATGGTCCGGGTGCGGTCAAGAAAAACTCAAATATAATAATCAAATCACCCGGACCATATTCCTTTCATCTTCACACACGGTCAATCAATAATCTTCCAGTAAAAAGAAATATTGTTTTTTCGTTAAAAAAAATCTTGGAATATCCTTGCTAATGTTTAAAATCTATATTAATGAGAAAGTCGGATATCGATACCGATAACGAATATCGCAATTACTGGTAATATTTCCTTAAACTATATCCTATAATATTTCCTTTTTTTATTATATCTGCTATATTGATATTTGGGAGCGCGTGGCTACTCCAAGGACTCGAGTCCGGCTGGGCAGAAAATGGTTTTCTGTTACACTGTAGCCGTGAGTCAGCTCCCGTGAATTCTGGAGCCCAACCAGCCTCTGCAATTGTGTACCCTTAATTGTGTAAAAATCTGGCGGTCGAACGTGATTCTGACCAAATCACATCCTTGTACAACCGTTGCTCTAGTAACAGTCCTCTTTTTTACAAAGTACTGAACCCCTGACCCTTCATGGGTTGTAGCAGTATAGATTTTAATTTTTTATATTGATATTTAGATTAAATATTATTGGCTGGGTATTTCTCTATGTTATTGGTATTCACGTAATTTTTGTTTCTATTGAAAAATAATTTATATGTAGTTCTGGGGCGTTTGATTATTTTAGAGTGCATATTACCCGAGGTTTTTTTATTTCTCATCTATTTAATACGTGCTTTTTTTTTTTTTGTGGGGAGAGAAAGAACCGATATAAACGAAGGAAATAAATATTCTAATATTATCAACCACTAAATATTGGTATCGAAATATCTGATATCAGAGACATAATAAAATATATTGATACTCGATGCCTAGTGTAGATTGCACATCGATATTTGTTTTACCAAACCAATTTTCATTATTTTTAATCACAAAATCAGTGAAAACATTATATTAAATGGTCAACTATTCAATTGTCAATCGTTTGGTCTGTACAAAATCCTGCGAAAGTAAAACGGACACTTTCGGGCTTGATTTTGAAAGATGGTATTTGTAGCATTATGCACCTATTTTATCCAGGACTCATTTTATCCCAATCACACAATCCGATTCTCATTCCTACGTAAGTTTAGATTTCCCATAATATTCTGTTGGCGTTCGTTCATTGCTGCTTTCAAGCTGGCAATATTGGTTGTTTTCTTCTATGCTGTTTCTTCCCAAAATCATTGTTTTGATTTACAATTAGTAACCTCAGCGAGGTATTACGGTAAGTAGCTTGTGTTGTATTTGTTCAAGCTTCTCACCACTCTGTCGCCAAACAACACTATCTCTTAATTATTCACCATTTATGTTATTATTTTATAAGGTTTTTATTATTATTTCATATTGTTGATATTGGTT
>NW_027116287.1:525255-528974 GCF_000696795.3 Halyomorpha halys
GTAATAAATAAATATAAAACTGTATAAAGAAATAAAATTAAAATATTATCTTACAGATGCTAACTATATATTAATTAATAAATATTATATTGCAGGAGAGTAGCGAAGAGGCAACTTATATATATATATATAAAGCCAAAAATAACTGAATTCTAACCTGCTGCAACCAGAATTCTCATTCCTTTGTCAGGATTACTTTAACAGTGGGATAAGAAATTAGAAGCAATTTAAAGAAATTGGATTTGTCAACGAAGGAATCGGAATCAAACTTACCAGTTGGAACCTTATTATTGTTATATATTATCCAAATTATATTATAAAATAGGGAAATTAAACTTGTACTAAAATAATAATTGTATCCTTAATGAAATATACCGCTTTATGTCTACACTAATTCGAAAAAAGTTATTATCCTCTAAACGAAACACCATCATATATGATTGATAGACAAATAAAAATTAAAATCCTTCCCCATAAATGTACTACTTCGGAATTAATGTAAATAAACTGAGCGAAGTTTATATGAAATATGTGATTAATGGGGCAAGACCAGAAGCATGCACAATCTGATCTTCGATCCTAGTTAGCTTTAGTTCATAGTATAACTTTATAGCTCTAACTTTTGTTATTCATTAATTATTATTCAGATTTAATAATATTTACCTACTTCATGACATAAATTATAGTAATTAATTATTACCTTATAACGTGGTTACTGGCCGAATCGAGATAAGCGTTGGAATGCAACTAGCGTGTGTGAACCAACATACTTTTAACTATGCATTTAATTTTTTATGAATGGGTGTGTACAATTTGTATTGACAGAAAACCAGTAATACAATTAAAACTGTGAACTGAGATTTCCTTTTCTTTTTCTAGGATTAAGTTCTCTCTCCCTGTTTTTTAACTATTCATTTTTATGTTATAGGTGCGAGAAGGTATATTTCTTCATTTCTTTTCTGTAAATTTCTCATAACTACAATAATGTTTGTTATCATTTTTTTAAATGAAGAATTTATTGTGATAGTTAATTTGTATAAACTATTTTTTTTATTGTATATACATCATTATTGTTAGATTATGCAGTCTGACAAAGATTTAGTTATAACTTTACTATATAAACCTAGGTTTTGATAAAAACCAGGTCCGTGGCCAGAAAAAACCTCAATTTGAAATACCAAAATTGGACTTTAACATAGCTACTTCGTTTAAGGCATGGCGGGGTCACCGAACATGAAAGTGTTAAGAGACTTTGTCCCAGAATTTTTTTTTCTATTCAATTTCTAATTAGTATTTTTTTTTGCTCACGTGATAGCAATCCAAAACTAATATCACCGTTACAATAGGTTCAGTATTCAGCGAGGAATTAATCGTGTACGTTAATTTCAGTTCGATTACAGGTACAAACAATTTTGGAATTATATTGACCGCATAAATTTACTGCACCCCCCCCCCACCATCTTCTCCAATCAGTAACCTACGGTCAACTATCTACACCTCATTATAAATAATGTTTTCTTCTTTTTATGAACTGAACTGCCTAAAGCTAGGAAACTATTCGACTAGCAGTCTCATTGACTCACTTATCATTTCAAATTGGTTTTATTTTTTATTTGATTTCTTACTAATTAAAAATTATTCTAAAATTAGTTCATCATTTTTTTCTATATTGTAAATTAAAAAATACGTTGATTATTTGTGATTTATTGACAATTTATTATTTTTTTAAATATTTCCTATATTTCTTAATTTCAACTTAAAGAAATATTTATTGATTGCATTTTGAGTTAGTTATATTTTAAAGGCTGTTATTTTATAATTTGATGTCATGTGTCGCCACATAATTAATTTTTTTAGTATCTCTTACGATACGAGGGACGAGGATTATAACGAGGGAAATATGTTTATTTATTTATTACTATTGACAACTGTATTTACATAAAAATACAATAAGTAAATTTGATGTAAGATCAAAATGGAGTGATACAGGCATTTAGAGAAACTACCCATTGGCAGCACTTTATCATATTTCTACACAAGAGGGTCTTTTCAGGCGTCAGAAAAAAAAGCAAGGTTAGAAATTAGAGGGTTTTGATGGTTAGAGAGTTTATTATGGAAGGATTGAGCTTTGTTAAAGCCTGATTTTGGCATTTTGAATTCAGGTTAAAGTCTACCACGGAGTCGGTTTTCAAAATGTTTATAAAACGACCGGTTACATAGTGAAGTTAAGATTAAATCTGTACGGACTTCATAGTGCAAAAAAATATAGGGTTAGCAAATAAGTCCTTTCGGTTTTTTTTAGGTGAAACAAAACTAAGTATATTTTGTACATAATATTTATTTTAATTTACAATGTAATGTCCATTATTTTCGATTACCTTACCCCATCTCTCCAACAGCTGAATAATCCTATGTACATAGAATGTCTGTGTTTTATTAAAGAAAAAGTGTTCAAGGTGCTCCCTGACACCCTAAGTGTAATAAGTTGTAGTCAATAGGAGCAAGGTCCGGTGAATAGGGAGGGTGGGGCAAAAGATCCCATCCAAAGGCTAACAATTTATTTCGGGTGAATAACGAAGTGGGGAGCCTCCTAGTCATGATGGAAGACGACACCCTTTCGATTTGCCAGTTCTGGGCGTTTTCTTCGAATCGATTCATCCAATTTTGTTAATAGTGAGCAGTATAAAGTGGAATCGATCGAAAGACCTTGAGGCAACAGCTCATAAAAAATCACACCCTTGAAATTCCACCATACAGAAAGCATTATCTTCTTTGGGTGCAACCCCTTTTTAGATATGAATTCAGGTGGTTCCTTGCTGTGTCTTCAAGATTTTTTTCGCTTCACATTATCATAGAAAATCCACTTTTCATCCTCCGTCATAAGTTTTTTTAAGAAATGGAGCGTTTTCGCAGTGAATCGCAAATGGAAACGGGTGTTGCCAAGTTGGCTTCAGTCAGAGAGTGGGGAATCCAAACATCAAGCCTAAAAACGTAGCCGAGGTTCCGCAAATGATTTTATACGCTTGTATGTGATACGTCTAGGATCTGTGCAATGTCTCGCACTGATTGGGATGGATTTTGATTGACTATCGCCTTAACATTAATGGTTTCAATGTCTTGTGGGCGACCAGGTCGCGTTGCGTTGGTCATGTTCCCTGCTCGAAACTTGCCAAACCAATTTTGGCACATGCGCTCTGTTACGGCATTAACCCCATAAGACCCCGCATATATTTTTTATGTTCCTCTGCAGCTAGCTTGCCTTTTTTGAAGAAATAAAGCTAAATATGCCTATAATGCACGATATTTTTGTCCATCTTCCTAAGCTGGATCACAAACACAATACTGACCTAATAAACAAGTGTCAACAGACATAACTGTTTACAATCCTCTGTTGGGATTAATTGGATCAGAAAAATGTGACGTATTATAATAAAAAAACCGAAAGGACTTATTTGCCAACCCCATATGTATATTTTTTGTCCATATGTTAACCCTATAAAGAGATAGTTTATTTCATGCCATGAAAGTCATATTAAATATATTGCAGGTTTACAATACAAAAGATTTTAGTACATATAATTGTGACATTGTTTATAAAATTACATAAATATATAATAAAATTGAAAAAATATATAAGTAATTAATAATAAAAAAAGGAACAAAAATAGGTTTTAGATTGCCCTTGTATAATTGGTCAGCTGGAAAAAAGTCAATTTGTT
>NW_027116287.1:529094-567461 GCF_000696795.3 Halyomorpha halys
TATATTCTTATCTTGTGCTTATATTTTCTTTGTTATTTTACTTACCAGTTAACCTTCTCTAGATGTTTCTTAGCTGCAACAGAGGTAAAATAAATAAATATTGTGCACTTTAACCTATATGTAAGTTCGGGGACTGACTATAACCCCGGGACAGGGGGAGCTGTACCAACATAATTGAGGCAACGACCCCTGCGATGGGGGTTGGGGAACGCGAAATGGGGGCACACTACAGGCACTGAATGAAGTGTTAAATGCTAACTGTGCGATCCGGGCCATAAACGTTTTAAAGCCCTCGTCCTCTGCAAAGGTCGGCTCGTCCGCCCTCTGTGTCAGAGCTGCTAGATCGCATTATAATTATATGAGAGTAGCGAAGAGGCAACTATATACTGTACAACAGTTAAGATAATACGGGGCCTAATTTCATTGAAAATTAAACATTTGAAGGTAGAAAAAGGATAAGAAAAATCGGAAAAAAAAATTAAATAAGAAACTATAATTATTAGTACAAATACAGGAGCCCGATACATAAAACCTAGAACATGGAATCTACATCTGCAGGTAAAAATTAGTTGTGGTACGGACAGCCTAAACGTACCCACGTTTTTTAGAGTTTAGTGTAGAACTTATCCCAATTTTTGTGATTATCAAATAATTAAAATAAAACAACTTTGTTTTCTTGTTGCTATAAAAATAGATATTTTAGAGTTTCTCTTTTTAATTTGTTTATTTATTTGATACTAGATCAGC
This sequence comes from Halyomorpha halys, assembly GCF_000696795.3. Lineage (NCBI taxonomy): Eukaryota > Metazoa > Arthropoda > Insecta > Hemiptera > Pentatomidae > Halyomorpha > Halyomorpha halys. The sequence continues at coordinate 529,842 of NW_027116287.1, forward strand.
CTGGTGGGCTTTACATGGTTAATGTAAGAGGTACATTTTTTTTAAACAATTGATTATGGCGGATATAGTCTCATACAAAAGACATTCCTATCTATATACTATGTTATAAATTAAAAAAAATTAAGATAAAATAAATAGATTAAAATAATAATTCCTAATAAAAGATAAAAGTTTATGGATTTATCAAAATAAATAATTGACTTCTAATGGACAAAAAAAAAAAAAAGAAATTTAAGAAAAAGATGAAGAGAAAAAAAATTAAAATAAAATAAAATTTTAGAGTGACAATGACAGAACTGATAAATATAATACTTATAACAGGATGTCCTGCAGCAGTCTAGCCTTCAGTTCGGGTTGTGGTTGGGTTTCCCAAGTTGTAGGAAACTTGTTCCTTCAACTGTAGGGAATTTGGAGTGAAATTCATGAACCTTCTTTTTTATGTAAACCTGTATTAGAGTTTCTCGAGAAGGAGAATAACAAACATAGATTTTGTTCTTCCTAAGAATTCAATAGCTTAACGTTTAACGTTTCAATAGTTAAATAATTCAATAGATCAAGAAGCCATAATGCAATCAGGAAAGATAAAGCAGTCTTGGGTTTTCCATCTCGAACAAGTCGCCCTCATGAAGGCTTGAAATTCTGGCCAAAACATTGACCCTAATGAATAAGTTTTTACAAATTTGTGTTCTTCACTGATCACAACCCTATCCATCTTCTCCTCACTTCATTTCGAGTGGGAAATGATTTTTAATTGAAGGGAATTTTAATATCTTCTGATTGAAATTTCGCAGAATAACCGCTTTCATCTCTATTATTTATATTATTAAGGTGAGGCAAAAAAAAAAAATTAATATTGCCTACACCTAAGTATTTATTCATTACAAAAATTTCTAATTTCTCTTTAATGTGGTATATTTTAAAATTCGATAAAAAAAAAAATTAAAGTATTAATGAAAAAAGCTAAATCCCAAAATATTAATGATAGCCTTGTGCGTACCAATAAGAAACCCTTCAGTTATGAGAAATTCCGTGATAAGTTGATTCCTTACATAAGTACAACTTTAAGTATAAAATTTCACTTGAAGAAACTTAAATGTCACGATGATTCAGTGGCCTTTAGAAAGTTTTTCATGAGAGCTAATTTAATGTTGTGAGATGGAAGTTATATCTTTTTAACATCTACAAGTGGCATATTTTGAACTTTGCTCATTACTCGATTGTGTTTTAGCCCTAACTTTATCCCACTCAACTTAAAAGCCTCATCACTGAAATTGTAATTTATTTCGAGAAACAGTATCTATCAGAGACATACCATCTACGTAAATATTCATCATGTTAATTAAATTTTATTAATGTAATTGATGCATATAAGCCCACACCCTGCGACGTTGTTAATTTATTATGTATATCTCTTTGTCTTATTTTTTTCTTTTATTACAGCAAGGATGTTTTTTATTTATTAATCTTATTATATGAATATCAATTATTAATTATTATTTCCGATGGCGGAATTTGTAATAAATAAATATAAAACTGTATAAAGAAATAAAATTAAAATATTATCTTACAGATGCTAACTATATATTAATTAATAAATATTATATTGCAGATGATGAAGCTAAAATCACATTACGTTCACATTTTTAAAAGTGCATTGCCTCCTTTCCAAATTATAGGCTTTCATAAATTTAAATTTTATTCTTTATTTATTATTATTATGTTATAATTTTTTTTTATTTCAATAATTAATATTATTATTTTTTTTAAGTCCAGGAGAGTGAATATGTGAAATGTTTCTTTATGATTATAATAATCCATTGGCGTTTTACGCCTTACAAGACTAAACAAACAGAAATATTTTTTTTGTTGTTGTTTAGAATTAGCTATAAGAAATAATATATTTATTTTTTAGAAATAACTATTTTATTAAAAATTATTTATTAAAAAATAAAAACACTCAGTTTAATTTATACAATATCTTATATAATTAGAGGCAACGGTAGCAGCGTGGCAACGCGCCTGTCTTTCAAACCAATGGTTGTGAGTTCGAGTCCGCCCCTATCCGTGGTTCACTCACAGCTTCCTCCCCACCATTTGTGAGGCACTCACAAAAAATAGGCGTGGAAGTGACGAACCCACCCTACGAAAAAACCACGTCAAGAAACACAGACCTCCACGGTTTGTCGCCCCTATAATAATAATAATTACGAAAGTACCTTCAATTAAATAAAATCCTGTATAATATTGCCAAGTAAAATTAACCTAAGTGTTCAACACAATTTTAAATTTAAATTTTTCCACTTTAGTTAATTATTAAATTATATCATATTTTATATCTACTCATTATTTATTACTATTAACAATGAGAGATACAATGTTAGAATGCTGTGGGTATCATATTGTACAAATGATTTTTACTAAATAATTTGGATCAAAATTTATTAATAAAAAATGTATACCATAAAAAAATAAATTAATAAATAAGAAAAATAATGCTATTCTTAATTTAAGTAGAAATGATCCACAATAAATAACAATTTTGATAGCATATAATAAACAGGTATACTACTAATTAAGATTGAGGGGTTAATAAAAGGAATCATAAATATTTCTACATTCATGTTTATAAAGTATCACTTTCCGTAAATAATATTTGAGTTAAACAGAATGAAGTAGCTATCGAAACTTTTCCTATGATTTATCATCATGAATGGAGTGGGCTAGCGTGAGAATGACCCGTCACGCGTGACACACGAGAGGTCACCAGTCGCGGATGGAAAAAACAAAAAACATTCCGTATATAAATTGCTCGGATGCAAATTCTCCGGAAATAATGCATTTCTTCAAAGGCTGCAATGGCTGAGATTTCGTCCCTGTTTCTTTATTCAACAAGCTGAAACGCAAACAGTGAACTTCACAAGTGACAAAAAGTGAAAAATGTGACTAACTCGAAGACTTATAGTCTAAAGGTAACTAACTATGTCGGTGACATAGGCCTTACTCAGCCTCGAATGGCTTTCACTATCAGAAAGGCGGCTGAGGAGATGCGTTGGTATTTCATATGATCCTGGTTTCCCCTCAAAATATTTGTTCGCAGTTGCAATGTGAAAACATTGTAGATTTGTGTGAATGTCTCAAAGATGAGTTATTTTTAATAAATTTAACTTTTATTTTCCTTTATATTAACTATTTAGAAATGATAATAAATAACTACATTGTGCCTCAGCATTCGTTATTAATTCATTTCAAATATCAAATTATTATTTTTAAAAATAAATAACATAATATTGATAAGTTAGTAGCACAAATGTTGCAAATTAATGATTATTATTTAGATAGCCTTCATACTTTAACTTTTTATTAATTTAATATAGTTTGGAATAAATTAAGTTAAGCATTCTATATGTTTTCGTTTGAATATTAAATGAATAATGTTCATATTTTTTATATTCACTAATCTACATATGAAATATATAGAAAAGAGAACTATTACGATTAACAATTTTCAATCCGCGTTTTCAATGGAAATACAAGTATTAGAGATATAAAAGATAAGAGATAAAAAAGTCTCACGAAATGGTATATGTGTTATGTGGTTAACCTAACTAAAAAACGAAAAATAGAAAGATACTGAAATTACATATAAAGGTCAGGGGGTGTCATAATCCCTATCTAATTCAAAGCAAAATTGAAGGCAATAAGGCCTCTCCCATGAAAGGAAAGTTTACATTGAGAAGAGTAGAAAGAATATAAATGTCCTCCACAGTTATCTAAACTGAAACAGAAGGTAGCCAGTGATTGGCTTGCACTCTTCCCCTACTTCTCTACCACGCCCCTGAAAAGCACCTAAGGCCCTTTTTGGCTTCACTTTTTCTGTCAGCTCACTCCTCTATTATACTCCAAGATTAAGGGCTGTTATAGCAATTTTCTCTAAAATCGAAGCAACTTTATATCATCGATTTTGCACTTTTTTGATTTTAATTAAACTCAATGTATGGTTTAGTAATATCACTAGGCATTATTCTAATTGAAACAATCTGATCGGAAATATACGTCAAATTTTTGTTTAAATTTTAATATTATTATTAAATTATTTTAATATTCAACTTTAAAAAGTTGTTGTCTATATTGTCGTTGTTTATTTGAAATTATTAATCGTTTTTCAACGGATGAAATAGGTAGAATTACATTTTTATTTTATTTTTTGGAGGAAGCGAGGGACAAAATTATGTATCGTTGAATTTAATTGACCCCAAAAATATCTCGAAACATTCAGAAAATGGACTGGAATGGCGAGGAAGGGATACTCAGAAATGCAACAGTAAGAAAAAATATGGAAGTCGAAAAAACAAAAAGCAGGTAAAGATTGAAGAAAAGTGATGTATAAAAAGATTACCAGAATTAAGATTATAAAGGGAAATTGATAGTAGAAGAGGAAGAGGTAGACAAAGGATAACTTGGACAACGAAATGAAAGAATCTTTCGTAGGATAGGGCCTAAGAGAGGAATGAGTGATGGACAAGGTGATCCAGAAAAAGGGAATACAAGATTTAGGTTAGGAAACCGAAAAAATTTCAGAATGGGATAAAGAGCATTGGATTCCTAAACAATTACGTTATTGGACTTGTTTTGGAAATATTGCTGTATCCAGAAGCTATGTTTGACAACGAAATATTTTATAAATTGGATTTTATTACAGGCCATTGTTAATTAAAAAATAAAACATAAAAATGCCGTGTTAAAAGAAGAAAGATATATTTTTTTTAATGTACGAGGAATAAAAGCTCTCTCTGTTATTTAGATTTAAGTCGGATTTAACTTTTGAAAGAATAATCAGTGGCTTTTTATTTATAAAAAAATAAGACTAAAGATAAAGGAAAACAAGAATATACAATAAAATATAACGAGGGTATGAGTAGATTAAAAGTTAAATATGGAATAACTGAAAACTATGGAACTCGAAGGAAAACAAATATATTAAATAATAAAAACTCATTTATGAAAAATAAATGTATAAATGGCACATAAAATAAAGTAAGAATTATTTTTGATTTCGAATGATTTATTGAAATTCTTAGGCGCCAGATAAGAGGGGTACTATATATGGTAGAGTTTTATTACTTTATATTTTTATCTGGAACCCTCTTTTTCATATAACGTCTATTCTCAATGAAAGTCCATATAATCCCTGACACAGAAAGTACGCTGTTGTCCTGTAAGATATTTTATTGCTAATAAAATTGCACCAATATTAGGAGGGGGCGTCCGTAGCTCAGGCGGCTAAGCGCAGTCTTAACGATCTATGTCATAACGCCCGCTCTCTTGCTCAGTGTCTACGTGTCTATTCGTAATCAATAGACAAAATAATTCTCACTCCCTTTTTACACTATTTGTCCAATGTTTATACGCTATTTCTTATTGTATATTATTTATACAATACATTTTAATATTTCTTTCGCCGCGACCCGGAGAAATAAATCTTGAATACGCTAATGGCCAGGTTCAAATCCAAGAGGTTAGAAGGTATTAACAAAAAGATAATCAGTTATAACTATGGGAATAACTATCGCAACTACGATAGTTGCAAATACGTAATCGCAACTACGTAATCTATGAAATTTGCTGTCGCGGCAGAGCTGCTGTATTTTCAGAATTTTTATAATAGCTAACAGTTACTTTTAGATGCATTAAAATTGAACTTTTGGTCATTTAAATCTCATAATACCAAAATTATATGAAATTTATAACCTGTATTTTAATTTTAAAAACTTGAATAAACTACAACGATAATAGTTGCTATTCATTGAAAATGATAATCAGTTTTTATCAATCAATGTTAAAGTTCTAGTTGTTGGACTTATTGTAAGAATGAAACCAAGAACTATCATATTGTCTAACTATCGTGATAGTATTACCACGACGTGGGAATGGGCCTTAAGGCAAGTGTTGAAACAGTGTATCAGTAGTTTATCAAGCCAACTGGTAAACCTCCCGTTCAGTTGAACCACCCTACGCTTGCTAGGTGATGAATGGCTTTCACAGGTTTGTCTTACCTCCTAATCCATTACGTTACCCCAGTTTCAGTTGTTTATCTGAATTTTTTTCTAACCTGAAATAAATTTTTCCTTTTGTTTTCGCAGTATCTACCGTATTTAGACAAACTTGTGGTTAAAATAGTTAACTTATTTTAGTAAAACCTGTTATTTGATTATAACGATCATAGATCCTTATTCAGAGATCCTCATAATGTTAACTTAGTGGCAGTATCCCTTCACAATTTATTATATGACGTGCCTATTCAGATTTATAACAACCTCTCTTAATTATATGACGAAAATAACATTTGAAACATGGCTACCCATTTAGCCAGCATATTAAATTATATACTTTAAAAAAATAGGTATGAGTTCATTATAGTAATTTCGAGGGGGGAAATTGGAAAAAAGATTCCCCAGACACTTCTCCAGGAAATATGGAATGAAAAGAGAATAATAGAGGAGTGGAAGAAAATGTTTTTATCCATATCCGTAAGAAGAGAAGTCAAACAATATGGGAAAGCTATAGATCCAAATGCCTATAATGAGTGGTTCATAAACTATAAATTCAAGATATGAGCGCGATTTTATTGCTCTCATAGTCACGCTCCTATAGTGAAAAAAGTTGTGGACAGTAATTAGTTATGTGAAAAACACCAATTAACAAACAGCTGTATTGTAACTAATAATTCAATTTCTTTATTAGAAAATCTTTTATTTTTTCTTGTCTTTCACTAGTTCCTTAGGCATTATGTTAATATAATGGTTAACTAAGCATTTATCTTAGGTATTTTTTTAAACATTCATTACTCTGATGTAACTGTAGAAAGTTTCGGTAATATTAACTGTATTTTCCTTTTTTTATCAAAGGCGATTAAAACTAAGAAAAATGATTTCTACAAGTAATTTCGTAATCTATACAATAAATTATGAACAGAAGAGGAAAGCTTCCTTCCTTATTTATTCTTTTGTTTGTATATATTTTAAGAGAGTTTTTTTTTTTTTTTTTTTTTTTATTTAATTTTTTTTTTTTTATTTTAGTATGTATGAGATCATTTTATTTATTTAGTTTTACTTTATTTTATTTAATTTTTTTATTTTAGTATGTATGAGATCATTCATCACTATTACTTATTGCCCACAACTGTGTGGCAGATTGTAATATCTATCAATAAATAAATCTATCAATCAATCCTTCCTTATTTAAAAAAAAAACATAAAACTTTTTATTATTTATGGATTCTAGTCGGACGAGATTGCAAACCTTCTTTAATTGGCAAAACCCCACATCACAGCTTTATAAATCGCACTGTAATAGACAGTTTCAATGACTATGCAATGAATAAAGTCGCGAAACGTAATATGTATATATACATTTGAGTATCTTGAGGCTCACTCAATATTAAAACGACAATATTTAGGACATGAGTCGAAATTTTTTATCTTTTAAAGTCACGCCCCTACAGTGAAAAAAAAAGTTGTAATAGACAGTAATTAGTTACGTGAAATACACCAGTTAAAAAAAACTGTACTGTAACTAATGCTTTTATTTATCAATTCTAATCAGTATTCTGTACATTTCTTTTTGTTTATTAAATAAATAAATTAATTAAATCTATCGAACCATTCTATGATAATAAATTTACTATATCTGTTCAATCGTTCACCAGAAGAACTAATAAATAAATCAACAAAAAAAAAAGAAATATTTAACTCGGTACTTTCTTACTTCTATGAATCCCAATAATTGATTTTGATTCATTAAATGACCATATCTGCCTGAATTATTTCTTAACTCCACATAATTTAATATTTAATGATAATATTAAAGTTAAAATTATCAATGTGTGAGTGTACTTAGTAATAGTAACGTATAGTAATATTATTGGATCCTAATTGACTCATATTCAGTATCATCTTGATTTATTCTCATTATTATATAAAATCACTAATTGTAAATTTGCAGCTTTATTATTTATAACAAAATCTTTTCAGTTATTTTTATTATTATTTTTTATTTTATTTAATTTAACTTTTTTAAAAATTATTATTTCATTTTTTACTTTATTTTCAATTTAATAGTTGTTAATTAAATAATTTGTTTATCACTTGAGATCAATTCATATCGTACTAATCTAGCTTAAAAGTTATAGTAGCCTCCAAAACACCCGAATAGTCAAATTTGTAATAATTAAATTTCACTTATGTCTATCATATTTGTGTTATTTTGGCACCGACCGATATATGCTGGCATCTGCCCGGACTATATTGGATGTATTTTTTTTTTTAATGAATAAGATAAAAAAAAAAAATAATTAGTTAAAGAAAATCTTTTTTACAGGAAACTTTTTTTTTTGTTTGTTACTGAAGGACATGACTAAGAGAACAATAAAATCTCGAAATGATGCCTCAATGTGGTTGTTTATTATAGACTGATACTGAAGAATCTCAAGCATATATATATACTTCCATCCATTTGTTTTATGCTGAAGTGCATTCGTAATAATCGGGGGTATATTGAAGGTGACAGCCAAAGGACCGCAGTGCAGAACTACTTACAGCTTTTGGCCGAGTTCTAAATCCTGAGAGAGCTAACCGAACGTACACAGGGCGCACTTATCAGGATCCAAACTTGCCCAGGATTAGCTCTAGTCTCGTTTAACAATAAAATGAGTTCTAACTTGGGGATGTTGCAGCTAATGGAAAACAGCCAAGTCGAATTCTTGTCTCTGGCTACCTAAATACCTACTGGCTACTATAGACGAGCTCCATCAAACCTATGTTGGACAGTTTAATACTTTGAAATAACTGTCTATTTCATTTACCAATATATGAAATATACAGTAAGGGGGAGTAATGTGATCGCGTGAAACTTCGAAAGCGATTTTGTGACGGAAATGTTCGTTCTGAGAATATAACCTGATAACCTAGCTTGGTATTCATTCAACAAAGAATGATGGTGTGATGTCCCGAAATTAATAATAAAAATTAATTAAATTGAATAACATTAAATTAGCTTCGATTCTAATTTATTTTATTTTAGATAAATAAAACATTTTTCATTTATAGAAAACAAATACGCATCATTTAAAAATATTTTTGTATCCCTAGATTCTAAAATTAAATCACGAATATGAAATCTCGGCATATTTAAGATAGATAAAATAAAATTACTCCAAGGACCCGGGTTCGAAACCAGCCAGACTGAAAATTGTTTTCTGTTACACTGTAGTCGTGAGTCAAACTTGTGGGTTCTGGAACCCTCCTGGTGTCCAACCAGCCTCTTTAATTGGATACCCTTAATTGGGTAAAAATCTGGCGGTCGGTACAGATTTTAATTTTAATTAAAATAAAATTAAGAAGCCCCAAACCAATCTACTACTAATATAGAGGTCTGGGAATAATAATACCGCTTCCTAAGTCTATAAAATGTTTATATATTTTATCATGTAAGTAAACTTTAATATACATATAGTAATAAAATATATAAAATAGCATGCAATAGTGGTACTCACATGGTTTTTGTTGTTCCTTTGCAAAGAAGTACTCAACTCTCTTGTGTACCTAATCTGTCAACTTATATAATTGTTTAGTGAAAATAAAAATGCAATATAATTACACCACAAATGATTCTAGTCAATGTATAATTTTAAAATGCAATTAACAAAAAATATTAACATTTATGAATTAAAGAATAAATTGTCTTTTTATCTTCGTGAATTCAATTAAGGAAAGTTTAATAATATTCATTAATAGAATTTGTGTAATGTGTAATGTGTAATGAGAGGAGTACGTTGCTGTAGACTGAAGATCCTGAAGTGCCTCAACTCTCACATTAAAATAATTTAGTTAATAACTAATAATAAAATTATTTTAATTTTATTACTTGAGTAATAATAAACACAATAATCGAACTTAATTTATTATGATATATTTAATAATTATTAATTATTTCCAATTCCTTGTACATTTAAGATATAGAAACAAATAAATTTAATTTTTTATGAATTCGTAATCATTTTAATGAATATAATGATTTTTGTGAAAATTAAACTTGACTTTTTGTGCAAATTTTATTAGTTAGTAAAAAAAAATATATTATAATTAATAAAACTAAAAATATGTGAGAGGAGGTCCCTGATATAGATATAAAGAATACATAACATGCACATGCTCCATGCAACATACACTGCCCATTAGGAATATGTCTAAATGTTATGGAATTATTTATTATGGAATAATTTATTTATTTAACTTAAAATATTTTTAGTAATTTATTTAATTGTTGTTAAATCTATTTTGAAATTATTAAATAGTAATAATATCTATAATAAATTTTTTAGGTTAAATAAAATAAAACGACAGAATAAGACAAAATAAACATGGTGTAGTAAAAGTGAAGTTCTTATATTTTCGGATTACGATGATCGAACATGCGAATGAATATTTAATAGAGATGTCTAAAATGGTGTATGCATTTTTTATGAACTAATAAAAGAAAAAAAAAATCTTCGACATGCAAATTCCGATGTGGGCAGCGACTATGGTCCAGATCAAACATAATTTTACTAATAAAGTTTTAATAGAAAATATAAAGTAATAAAAACAGAACAGCATTCATAAAATAATTTACTCTATTTTCTAAAAGATCGTTTGCTAGCTTAAAACTGCTTGAGTGAAGGACCATAGTTAACATGCTTAGAACTAATTCCACTAACCTTGCACCTTAAGAGGTGTGTAGTTCCGAAGGGTAAGTTGTCAGCACCCAGGCCCTCTGCAACGCAAACAAATATTAAAATAAAACAATAATAATAAATTATATACGTATAAGCTTTTTTTTTCCTACCACACTCAATATTAAACTCTAAAATCCTTTATTCTCTTAGGAAAATCAAAGCATGAGAAAAGAAAACTAGGGTCTTCCAATATAAAGTCATTTAAAATTATTTATATATCTCTGTCGTTTATGTCTATATTTATAAAATTTTATATTAAAATGTAAAACAAATACTGTTTCAAAAATGTTATGGTTAAATGGTTAAAAAAAAATTTTCACTCAGAGCTCTATATCTTTGAAACCTCCAACAATACTATAGAGCCAAATAGAACTTTAAACATCATTTAAATTAGAGTAAAATTTTTAAAATATGAGCCCTAGAAGAGCTTTTTACATTCGATGGTTCGGGAAATACAGCTATATGTTTAATAAACAAAAATTTATAAAATGTTTGAAAAAGTATATCTCATGAACCATTAGACGTACAGATGTATTCCAGCAATCATATTAAAGACAGTTCAACGTACTATAAATAGGTTATAACGTTTGTCTTCGGAGGAGTAGTAGTTTTTATGATTTTTGTCCAAACAACTAGAAATGAATTTATTTTAACAAATATGAAAATTATTACTCCTACAAAAATAAAGTCATAAACTACTGTATAGCACATTAAACTAGCTTAAATTTGAATGCTAATAGACATCTATACGTCTCATGGTTCCTGAGATATAGATTTCCCACAATAAATTCACTAACTATATTTTTCTGTACATTTGTTAGGTAATATTACTTTTAAGGAAACTTGGAACAACTCTCTAAGGGCTCATATTTCAGTAAATTTATTCTACTTTAAATGATGTTCTATTAAGTTTTCTAGTATTGTAAGTAGTTTTAAGGATATGGAGCTTTGAATAAAAAATAATTTATTTTTTTAAAGAGCCGCCATTTTTTATTACCCCTAACTACACTTGGCAGACTCATAAATTTTGACTAGTAACTGACGTTATTTTCCTTGGTGGTATCTTGGACTATGACCTGTTGAGTCCAAAGTTCAAATCAGTGGGCTATGAGAAAATAAAACTGCTAAATGGAATATATTTTAATTTAAGAATTATGTAGGATATGATGATTTATTATTTAAACACCTAATGGAAAAATTATTTTATTGATAGAACGTAAATAAATAATAGATTACTTTAAAAATCAATATTAATTATTTATAATTATCATTTAAAAATCATCATTCTTTTGGTAATGCAATACAATTGATATGATGTACTAATCATAATGATAAAATGTACATAATATATGTTTGTGTAAAAATCAAGAGTTATCTGATTTAAAAGCCAATATAGTTAAGTTAAAAATCATTACCTTATTTCTAAATTAAAGATCTTTTGAAGCTTTATTAATCTCGAGTTGTAAAAAAACGTAAATCCTGTTGTAACGAATTAATATTAAAATTATTTATTGCGAAGCACACTGGTACAGAGCTAGGACTAGACTGAGGGTGATGTAGAGAATGCTGGAACCTGCACGGACCTGTAGAGTCCAAAGTTCAAACTAGTGGTCTATGAGAAAATAAAACGTCTCTTTGACATATACTTCAATTTACAAATTATATAGAATAATATGATTTTTTTAATTGGCTTATTTAGTATCCAACAAGTAATAAAACAATTAATTGTCAAGAATTTATAGTAAGTGCTTGAACGTACATCAAGAACTGGTTAACTTATTAAAGAGGCAACATTCTTAATTTATTTTATTTTCCCAGACAGTTAAAAATCGTAGTTAGTTATAACTAACTCTAGATATAAGCAATAACTATAATAGTTAACACGCAATATAGGTAATATTAAATGAAAATAAATAATTTTAGTTATTTTCATACACTTGACAGAATTGGTAATAAACATTAGTAACACAAGCCATAAGCAGTGCATAAAGGAATAAATTAATTTAAAATTCAATATTTTTTATTTAAATATTTTATCACCACCTTATTTCTAAATTGCGGAGAACTATTGAGTTATTTTCTTGGATAGATAGTTGTTGGCTTGTCCTTCTTTATCCGAAATTATATTAGGCGTCTGAAAAGAAGATGGCCTCGTGATATTCTCCTCTAGAAATGGAATCGGAGTTGTATCAATGGATAGGTTCTCCATATTTCTGTATCATATCATTGTATAACCAATATTAAATTTACATGTTGTATATATTTTTAATATAGTCGTGCAAATCAATAAATAATTTATAAAAAAAAAAAACCTTCTAATTCAACGATAGGCATAAATACTGCACTATATTTCTCTCATATGTGAGGGCAGGTAAGAAGCTTAGGACAGATTATACTGTAATGAAAATGGTTGCATGGTTTCATAATTCGCATTGGAGAATGTAGACATAACACATTGAAATGTTTGATTAATCTTTACTATTTTCTTCCTATTTGTAATTAATTAAAATAAAAAATAAAAATTATTTTAATTTGACAATGCTACGATTTCTCATTACTATATTTGTATCATATTCTTTTTTTACTATATTAGATTTATTTATTGATAGATATTACAATCTGCCACACAGTTGTGGGCAATAGGTAATATTGATGAATGATCTCATACATACTAAAATATGAGATCATTCATCAATTCTAAATCACAAAATAATAACAGAAGGTAAACTAAACTATTTGACTTTACCTCTAGTATGTAAACTAATAGATCAAATCTAACATTATCGTTTCGTATTTTTACATTTTTAACTTTGAGAATTTATTTAATTTTTAATTTTCATTATTTTTATATAATTTACCTTAATTTCTAATTCAGTGTTTCTTTAATCATATTTATTATTATGTAAAGTTACATTTATTATATAACTTGTTAATCGGAAATATTTTTACTTGTTAAAATCATTTGATATGTATTGGATTCAACAGTTTTATATTCTATTTTAACTTTCGCTTAGCTATGTATGAAACATAGTGAGGTGAACAATTTTTAAATCGAGTTTTCAAAAGAAACGTTTTAAGATCTCTTAAATCCTGGCAACAAAGTATAGCAAATTGGCTTTTTTGTTTGTCTGTGTGTAACCTTGCTCACAACCGAAACTAAAATAAAGTATTAGATGCTTATGATTTTACAGAAATATTTTCACTCATTTAAATAGTCTGACATTGCTTATATGAAGAATTTGCAAATAACTTTTCTTTAAAAAAAATCTTTATTGACTAACATCTCGTTATTATTAATCATATAAATGGATTAACACAAACAATGAATAAATCTGGCAATTAATTAAAGGTGGAAACAGTAAAAATGTAGAAAACAAATTTTCGGAGCAGTACTATAGATGTATGTTGTTTCCTTTATTAAAAAAAATTAATATTAAATATATAAAATGATATATAGTAATAATATTGTAGAAGATAATACAGAGTGACGAAAACCGTAATAATATAATGAAATAATAAATTATTTTTTCCGTGTTTCCCTGGTTGTTATGACAATATTCCCTGTTTGGCTTTACTTAACGACTTATGAAATATGTACTAAGGAAAAGTATTACGATCATATAATTTTTAGTATCACTCCTTCAGTGGAAATCAATTTCTGCTGACACAGTAAGGTGGTGAGAGAAGTCGTGTGATGCACACACTACACCAGATTTATTCTTAACAGTTCTGTACTATCATGGAAACAAATGTATATTTATTAAGTAATTCCTATTAAAAATTAAAGAAAAAGTAATTAAATTAAAAGTCCCTCACTTAACTATTAAGAAAGAGCAAGCCTCCTCAAACCTTATTAATAATTTAATGTCATATATTGTCATATATATATATATTGAATATCATCATCAAGATGATGCCATCTAGTGGAAAACAAATTAAGTAGTAAGTTCTCAGTACCCAATGAGCAAGAGAGCAGGTACCCTATGAGTGAGAACAAAGCTGGTAGTCAACTATCTCTCAGGATGAGTGAGTAGTTTCTTCAACACATCCAGGCCAAGGCACGGAATCAGAATGAAGTGATCCTACCTAAAAAAACGAGCTAATCTTCAAGCTCCACAGAAAATCTATCTTATCATTTTAAGTAAACTGTCTTATCATTCATTTTACCTAATCCAACTAAATCGCATTGTAAACAACTTTTGGTTAAATCATATATTATCAATAGTTATAAATCATACAAGAATAGAGGCTTATCTCCCTACTTCACTATGATTCATGATTATTTTTAAATCCATTAAATACAGTCTTATAAAATACTTTATAAAAATCTATTTTAGTTAACCCAAGACTGCGAAGATTCAACATAAAATTTACAGATTTAAACTTAAAAATACTTAAACTAATAAATCTTAACACTTTTTTTCTGTCAAACTACTTTACTAAAAGATCATCTGAAAACGTATTAAACTTATCTATGCATAAAGCTCAATTAATTTTATGAAGACCATTTTAAACGTGATTAAAAAGAAATATATACAAGAAGAATATAATTTTCAGCCAAAAGGTATTTTAGAAAAGTATACAAATACTCCGTCTAAAAATATTTTCCTGCAGCCCCTCGACAAATATATTACAATTTCTTTAATTAAAGAGTTAAATCTATTTAATGAAAACGAATTGTTTTAATAAAACTTTGTAAATTTAGCTTCTGAAATTAGGCTACCTTTTCCAACTTTACACATTCTTCTACAATATAACTATCATATATCTTTTATAATTAACGTCCTATTATATCCTATTATATATCTCTAAAGTATGAGTAAAATGTTACAAACCATACATCCCAACATTTTCATAATAAAACACAATCCTAAAAAATTGGAAAATATGTTGTAAATTTGTCTGAAATATTAGTTTTCTAAAAATATTAGACTCGTGTCCGAGCGTTCTTTCCAATGCGCCCTAGAGCAGAGATGGCAAAAATTTGCTATAGTTGACACTAGGAACCGAAAAATATATATTTTTAGATTTTTTTTTTTACTACCACCTTTACTATTCATATATTTAATGGTTATTATTTACCAATCGATTTGTGTATGATTCTACATGAAAATATGAATTTTTCAAAATATTTTGCTTTGTCGGCTCAAATAAATTATATTTGGGAGAAACTTTTGTTACAGGTTCATAATTGAAACAACGAACGTTCCAACCCTGACTCACGTTAAATTTTTTTTTTATATTATATGAAAATTCACACTTAAGGAGGCTAAAAAAGAATCTGATTTTCTTGTTCTAAAATTATTGTTTGTCTACAATCTAGGAAGAAATTTTTAGTTTTTGAGATATTAAACTCTCCTAATACTATTTTTTTTAAAAATATTTAAACCTTTATTTATTGATAGATATTACAATCTGCCACACCGCTGTGCGCAATAGGTAATAGTGATGAATGATCACATTCGTACTAAAATAAAATAAAATAAGAATGAAAAATAAATAAATAAATGAAAAGAAAGTACATAAAAATAAATAACGGAAGGATAAAGAAAATGAACATGATCAAACTATTACATGAAAAAATAAATAAAATAAAATAATGATAAAAAGAAAAGAATCTCTATTCACATTTATACTCCTATATACAATATTTACACAATCGACCTGAGGATCCCTGAGACCACTCTATCCCCCACGTGTGAGGGGTAGAGCAGAGCTCAAGAGATCCCAGCGCATCCCTCTCACGGCATCACTGGTAGTGAGCCAGTGGAGGCTGAGCAAGTGCGCTAAAGCCGCAAACACTCAACTTGAGTGGAGAATCTGACAATTGCCAGAACTCCAATTGTCCATTTTTATTTTACAATAAGTCTCTTGGCCACTGCCGTTCCAGCCTTCGAAGTGGATTGTAGGGATGGGTGGAACTAGATAAGGATTGAATGCTAATACGACTTTATTTTTTGTTATGCTACTTGTAAAAATAAATAGATTCATACTTTAGAGTGAATGATCTTGCAAAGCGGGATGAAATATTTTTTTTATGTTAAAATAAAATTGATATCCGTTTTCCGTACCTAAAAAAATAACATTAAATTAAAATTTTCGTAATAAAAAAAAATAAAATAAAATTCTCACAATTTTCTCCTTACGCCCGTTGATTTTTTTTCTGGAGACAAAAGTAGCAATAGCTTCAACATGACTACACTAGTCCCAACGAAAGTGGGGCATAGGATCGGAGCATCAAATAAAACGTTTTTTTTTTTCTATTTATTTAAAACTCCTTTTTCTTCCATACAAAAGCATAAAAACTTAAGTATGATTATGTAATTTGGAAAAGCGGAAATTCACATTTCCAACAGTTGTTATGTATGATTTGGATACAATTGTAAGAAGTTAGGAATTTATTTCGTGAACGGGATATATGAACAGAAAAAAGACTATATATAAATAAGTATAATTTTTAATCATGAAGAAGATAGTTGCAGTCAAAAAAGAAACAAAAATAGTTTACAATCACATATTTTCCAACGTTTCGACCCACTTTTAAGAGCTTCGGGCCTGTGCTCTTCAAATTGATAGCTTCAGAAACTTCAGAAACAAAAAGTCTCTGAAGCAGTCAACATGAACAGTCGTTATGAAGCTCTACAAAGTGAGGCGAAACGTCGGAAAATAAATAGTTGTAAACTATCTTTCTTTTTCTTTTACCCGCAACCGTCTTCATCATAATTAGAAAAAAAAAATTATAATTTTTAGTCAATATGAAAATTCGCTTTTAAGAGTTTCAAAAGAGAACAAATTCAACAAGATTTTTTCTTAACCAAATTATTTTGGTTTATTCTACTTTATTGGAAGCAAATTTTTGTTTTTGTAATTTTAATATACTTAAACTCACCTAATACGATCAAAATTCTTCTTATTCACACGAAAAAAAAAAATCGATCAGCATAAAATAACCAGTAGATACATTCTCAAAAAAAGCTGTATGAAAGAACACAAAACATTTCTAAAAATATGTAAAATTTTCTTTTTCTTGGTTCCTAGGGTCTCATTGAATATGTTTCATTGAAATAGGTAAACGTATGTATTATGTGTAGGCACTAACTTGTCAGTGTGAGTATTCTAAAAATTTTAGAAATAATATTTTGAGTAATCGAGAAATTAAGATTGAAAGTAATTCTTCGGCCCAAAAATATAAATATTTAAAAGAATGTCTATTACAAATAGTTCATGAATTTTCAGGCCGCATAAAGATTTTGTATATTTTTAAATAATTTATGCGGTACACAGCCATTAGACTGGGGCAGTTAATACACTTTTTTTTTTCTTCTTTCAGGGGGGACGTTGGCCCCTTATTCTTCCTAGAAATATTTCATTCTTGCTTAAAAAGGGCCACCTTGTAATTTTAGCTGAAAAGAGAAATCTTAGCGGAGTTGTAATTAATTATTTTTTCCGATATTCCAGCTTCTTCGTCCCTTTTTTTATTTATTTTTTTTATTATTAAGGTCTCCTTTTTTGTATTTCTTTTTTTCTTTTTTTTTTTAATTCCCTCCGAAGGTTCATGAATTTCAAGGGTCAGCTTATTGGTAGAACCGCGCAATAAAAACAGTTCCATATCACAGATACCTAACTAATCTTAAAATGAATAGATCATCAAATACTTACTACATGAATTTTCTAGTAATCTCATCTTTCTAAAATTTATTTAAAATCTGTTTTAGAGGGATCTTTTATAATTACACTCTATTCTATAAGTTCAGACAATAAATGAACATCCTTTTAGATTTTCACTTTATATTTTTTTCTATTACCGTTTCGGGGCTAGTGCTCATTTTCAAGTTGCTTTTGTTTTTAATTTCAGTTACCTGTATGTGGAATATATTAGTATAACGATCGTGAAAAATTTCGAATTCGAGTTTTTGACGGAAATCCACGTTTCCATTTCGCCTGAGTCCAAATAAATAAGTCCCGCAAAATGGTGTGCGTTTGCGTTTGCGTGCGTGAGTGAACAGTCTCAAAAACGAAAAGTCGTACGTAATTCCTGGGACTTTTTCGAAAAAATCGACTTACTGTAAGTTGCAATTTATGATTAATTATTTATGAATAATTATTCACTTTTTTTATCGTTTTTCTCAAAACTCACCGAACGTATTGTTTTTAAAATGATTTTTATTTATAATATATAGGAGAGTGGCTTCATTTTATGTACAATCTTTTGAAAATCTGTGCTCTTCTCTATCAATATTATTTTAATTTTTATCATCCTCGTTGAAATTACTCCTATACAATCTAACTAAATACAGTGTATTTTGAGGAAGTAAAGCCTATAAATCTAATTAGTATAATCTGATCAAATGGAATCAGTTATTTTGAAAATTAATGCGTAGGAGTGCGTTTTGTATTCAACGAGAGATTTCTGATTCAATGAAATGCCACAACCCCCGTAAATCCTCAATGATTTATAATCACATTAACAAAAAGACTGCATTCGTTGGGAAAATTCAATTCACAATGTTATCCCATTATATATATATATTATAATATTAAATTTCATTTTATTATTAAAAACGATCTATTTTCCCAGATACATATACATATATATAGAGATAGATAGATAATTAGATATCCCAGATATAGATAATTGTCCATCCGATTAAAATTGAAAAGTTACAATAAATTATCACAATAATTACATATTACTTTTTGATTCTTCTTTTAATAAAGTTGGGATGCCATTCATACATGAATATATATGTTAATGAAATAAAAAAAATAAAATAAAGAAAGAGTGAATGAATGATATTGATGTATTTTTTTATTAATTAGTCATTTCTTCGTACATATCATTTGCCCTCGAGGCTTACCGAATTAGAAACCAGAATAAAGCGAAAAAACGATAAACATATATACAATTATTTCGATTACTTTTTGTAACTTTACCAGTTATTTATACTCATTTGAAATTAACGTTTTTTTTTCGGTATTACTGAAAAGTCCATGTTTGTAATAACCATGTTGAACTAATGAAATCAAAAACGTAAGGAGTAAAGCTTTCATTGTACATTTTACTTCAATAATCCAAGTAATTCCAAAGGGAGAGAGAGAGGGAAGGAGAGAGAATGATTTAGACTATTCTCAGGACGGGACTCCACCAGAAACAACATAAAATTACAAACAAATAATAATAATTAAAAAGTTAAATATATATATTTTTAAAAAAACATTAGTAGTAGGCAAAATTTTATTATAAAACAGACCTATATTGATTGTTTTAGTTTTATGTAAAAAATAAACCTAAATAAAACTACGTTGATAAAATCTAGTAAGAACTAGGTTTTGAAATAAATATGGTTAAGACAAAATATTTGGGTAACAGTTGAAACGGCAACAACTTCGGCGGTAAAGATATAGGAAGAAATGAAACATTTGAACAGATAGAGAGGTTTAAGTATTTAGGGTCTATTTGTAAGGATAAAAAATTAAATTTTACCCTATAAATTAATAACGACGAATCGGAATACCTTTTTTTTTTTTTCTACTTCAGTGAAGTATTACCCATGATGTTCTGGACCATTTTCGGCTATAATAGTGTAATTATATTACTCATATAATATTTCCTACCCAACACTGGTATTGATGGATATTTTAGTCAATAACCAAAAATGAAATTTTAAAACAATAATATATGCGCCGACTGATAATATATCTTATATATATATATATTTCATAATTTCGACAATATTAACTATCAGAATTAACTTAGATATCAGAAGAAGACTCTTTTATTACAGATTATTTATTATAGAGTTTGTTATGTTGCTATTTTATTTTTCTTCATCTCAATTGAAAACAACATTAGGATTTTCATTACAGGAAAATTCAATATTACAGTAGATATTACCATTAGAAATTTCCCTTTGTGATCGTGAAGGCAGTATATCAGGTTTATCCTCCTCTTCTTTAACACGAAATATGCCCTTCTTTAGCTTTAATATTCTCGCATTATATCTCATCGCCGATGAGATAAAGTTGGAGGAAATATTAAACCGAGTAATTCTCTTCCAAACGGAGAAGTAAAGATAAGGGGCCAAAAGACTCGAGGAGTAAAGAAGGGGGTAAGGAGGGAGGCTCGTTTCAGTCGTAATTCCTTGCTCCTTACGTGCTAAAAACGACCCCATTTCTACTTTCCCAGTTCCGATTAAATAATCAATTTCGACTCCTTTAAATTGAGCCTAATGTAATTTGGTAACAATAATAATTAAGATAGGAAGTTTCATTTCGGGAATAAATTGTTTTTTTAATATAATATTGATAGAATAATTTCCGTTCTCCCTTCATCGTAAAACTGGAAAAGTCTTCTTTCCGAAAGTTTTTGATATGTCATAACAATAAAAAAAAATAAACCGTCATTAATTAACCAATTATAGGTCATTGATATACATGGTTGAGAATGAAATAGGTTAACTATAATTTTTTAGATAGTTTGACTGGGATCGAATAGATAACCGAAAGGTTAGAAACATACGTTTTAGTCTCTTTTACCACCGATCTAGTAGATACAGAAATGTTGATACAGCACCTGAACCAGTCTAGCGTTCTTCCTTCATCCTTTTTACACCTAAAACGACGATAGTATACCTTGTTGTAATTAAAAGATTAATTATTGTAATGATTATATTATTTTCATTCTTTCAGATTATCCTATGAATTTTTTCTGTTCAGATTTGGCGGCAGGGTATTTCAATATCATCTGAAAAGTTGGCACATTTTTGAGAAAATTGCTCTTTAAATCTCCGTGATATTATTTTTTTTTCTGTTATTTCATTAATTTTTTTCTTAGCTGTTATTGCACACTGCAGAAAATATTATTCAATATGTGTTAGTATTTTTTTTCTTCTATATATGTTAAATTTATGAATTGAAAAATAAGGACGATAAACTCTGGTTACTATAACAACTTTCTTCCATATATAATTTTTTTTTTTTAGAATTATATATATATATATATGATTTAGTTGTAACAAAAAATTAAATATGTAAATAAATAACTATGTAGTTCAGTTCTAATTAAGTTTTAATTATTTTAACAAAATATAATAAATAATCAGTTTAATTATTTTTTAATATAATATACATTGTAAATTATCTTAATATGGACTTCAGTTTTGATATAATTAAGTTCAAAAATTATAAGAGTTACAAATAAATATATTTATAAAAATATAAATCATACTCGTATGTATGTAATCAGAAACTTATATGTTTTTCATAAAATCTTTTCTTTTTTTTTTTATTTATTATTACCAGCAATAAATGAATATTAGAAAAAGTTGTGGTTTCCATATGGGCCAGTGAACCTCTGTGAGTTTATACATTAAGCAGTTGTCAGTACGGGCGCAGGTACAAATGGTGTACGAAAAATTTTGTTCTTCACAAAAAAAAAACACTAAATAAATATTTGTCATCTATATATACTTTGAATTATTTATTTAGCATTGCTCACTAGTTTTGTCCTATAAAGTTTTTATCCCAATAAAAAAAAATATTTCTCATAAATAAGTAAGCTTGAAACCGAATATATAATCAAATATGGTGCGGTGCGCGCATTACACAACTTCCATTCACCATTGTACAAACATCCCCAAGTTGAAGTTATTACTACTTTTGTAATCTTCGAAACCAAAAACCCAAATACCTGAGAATGCGAATTTTATGAATGAAAATTTTTCATTTTCTGTTGCTCTAAAAAATTCGTATTTTAGGATTTCTCGAGATAGGAATAATGAATATAAATTTTGTTCCAGCCAAAAACAGAATAGTTTAGCAAAGGATGAAGAAGTCGTTAGTACAATCGGGAAACATCGGCCGAGGCTTTTTCCTTCCTTATCTTATACCTCTATTTTTCCTTCACTTATTCATAAAATTTGTTGATGGTTTGTATTTTTTTCATTGTTTGTTTTTTCCTAACAATTAGAACTATTTATTTTTTTCAAATAAACAAAATTAATAGAATTTTAGAGGAAGACTTTTCAAAAATGTGTAATTTAAGCCCCGTCAGACTATTTCAATGAGAATAAGACCTAGATGATATTAATGAGCATTAATTGTTCATTAACATCCCAAATTTAATCAGAATCGTTAGAGCCATTTCGAGAAAAAAAAAATGTGAAAATGGATCTATAAAGCAGCACTTTTGGTTAGTAACTTTTTTTCGTTTAAGTTATTATAACATGTCAAGCACATTGAATAGATTTGTAAATATTTACATCTTGTACAAATCATACGTTTATTATCAACGTTTTTTCACCCACATGAGTCTAGTTTATCATAACTTTACATTGAATCATTATAAAAACAATAACTGTAAATAATAATACTTCATTACATTTTATAATTCAATTAATTTATACATTATTATTCCTAATCATAATTGATTGGTGCGTGGGCCTCATCCCCTTGAATGTGTATTCATGTTTATGTGTATTTTTTTTTTTTTTCATACCCTCCTGTCAAGATTTTAGTGGGTATTCGCTACATATAGGAGGTATGCTATATGTATAGCTGGGTGTGAAGGTTTATGTGTATGACTTTTCGTTTTTGAGATAGGTTGTTCATACACAAGGAATTTTACGAGACTAGGTAATTTAGGATTTCAGCTGACTCCAACCTAGATCTCGAAACACGAGTTTGAAATTTCACAGGATCATAATACTTCCCTAACGATATATTCCATGTAATAATAATCCTTGGTCGTTTCAGAACAATTCATGTTGTTCACTGTATAAATATTTTCCCATAATAATTTTCTAAAGGAGAGTTTCAGTTGACAAATTGACTAACTCTAATTTCAACATTTTTCAGAAAAATACTTTTAATAATATTTATAGGTCTTAAAGGGCTAAAACCACATTTGAATTTAACGATTAAATATTAGATTTTGTTTTAAAATCAAAATATTTTGTAATTCTAAAAAAACCAGACCGTTATTCACAATTAACGATTTATAATAAATAAATTATTAAAGACTTTTTTAATTTCGAATTTATAACGAAAATTATCAATTAATTTTCAATGTTATTTTATTCATTTATAAGTAATATTATTTAATAAATCTACTAAAAGATGAATCAGAACAATTTTAAAATCCAGATAAGTTCTATAAAGTTTAATATGAATGATAATTTCAACAATTTGTTCAATTTTTAATTTCATGCAATATACATGCTATAACATTACTGAAACACATTTACAATTTATGTTATAACCAATTTTGTTAAAATGTCAGTGGAAGTATACAAAGTGATTTTGACATCCAATAGTGTCTTTTAAAAATGTAAGCAGAGAGGATATAAGCAAGGATCGATTCTGCCCTGGTATCATGTACAACAATCGTGATAGCTTTGGCTGAAATATTAAACGAAAGACAGCTTCTTCTTCTACCGAAATGGATCTCACGTTTCAGCTTGTACTCGAAGATATTCCATTAAATAAAGAATATTGAAAAAAATATATATATAAAACCTATTGTTGAACATAGCAATAAAAAAAAAGGCTTGATGCCAAAATTCAAATGATGATAATAACAATAAGTAATAAAAATGGTACCTATAGAATCATATTGGCCTAAAACAGTCCACTTCAAAACAATATGTTCCTCACAAATTTAACCATTGTTTTCTCAGGTTTAACACTATATCAACATAGATTTTTTTTTATTTTTAATATATAATATAAAACTTTAAAACAAAAATTCAAAATACAAATGTTGAATTAAAATTAAAAATTAAATTCAAATTCAAAATGGTATTGGATTTTTTCGTACCCTATGACTCCCGTTTTTTTTTTTTTTTTAGAGAAAAAACTTCAACGAAACTCGAAAAACCAGTTCAAATTCTGACCCAAACAAAGACTGTTAAAAAAAAATCAATTCCAGAGATTGAGAGCACTATTCCAACAAACATTACAATTTTTTTTATATGGATAGTATCATCATCTGCATTACTGAAATTTATTATTTATTGTAAATTAACATTTTATAAACTTTTATCAAGGCTTTAGCTCATATTGACTTTGGTTTTGGATTGTTTCATACCCTATGACACCCGTTTTTTTTTTGTTTTTTTTTTCGGAAAAAACTTCAATAACTTCAACTCAACCAGTTCAAATTCTGACCCAAACAAAGAATATTTAAAAAAAAATCAATTCCAGAGATTGAGAGCACTATTCCAACAAACATTACAACTTATTTTTATGTGGATAGTATAATAGTAATAAAAAATTTAAAAAATGAAAATGTTTTATATTTAAAATTATCAAAATTCATTATTTATGCTAAATTACTCATAACAACTACCAGCCTTATTGACTCACTTATGAATTTATTACAATTTTTTTTTAAAATTTGATTCCTTAGTAATCAATGATTCAGTATTTATTCGAAAATTTTAATAATTATTTCATCAAGAAATATTTAGTTGTTCTATATTGTGTTTCTATTTAGTTAATAATCTGTTCTTATAGGTTATAATAATATTCTCAATTTCTACCAAAAGAAATTTTTATAAATTGCACTTTTGATTATTTATTTTTTAAAGGGTACTTTTTTATTATTTTTGTAGATTTGAAACTTACATTTCAGTTTTTTTTTTTTTTTATAGAAATATGAAATATTAAAAAAATAAAATAAAAATTAAATGTCAAACTGAATTATTTATATTTATTATTTATAGTAAATTACAACAAGCATATACGAAGACGAAAAAATCAAACTCATTGTTAATTAGAGGAATAAAGGATGCCCTAGATAAGCGGTTCCCAAATATTTTTCGCTACGGCCCTTTTTTATGATAAAAACAAATTGCGGCACTCTTGATGTGTTAAAAATATTTTAAAAAACGCAAAAATTTCATCAAAATTATTCTTGGAGCGGTTGAGTATGAAGGGAAATAAGAAAAAACACCAAAGTAAATGCTGGAATGCATTGCATATTTACTATTTAAGTTTTAATTTTAATTTTATTATTTTTTGGTAGCATTTGAGAAAGTGCTTCCTACCTGGTGGAACCCAATTTAGGACTCTGTCAGGCCAACATTTTTCCGACATCCTCTTCACATGCGTGTACCATCTAAGATGCCCCCCAGAAGACTTTAACTTAATGTAGTGCCCGCGACCATACTCTGGCTAATTACTTAATTTCTAATTCTATCTAGCCTAGTGACACGAAGACACCTCCAGAAATACATCTCAACTCCCCAGCGCCTTTGAGTGCAAACAGAAGTTCATCATCCACGTTTCTGAAGCGTATAACAGGATGGACTCTACTATAGCTGAGAAAATTCGACGCTTGTTCTCGGTGGAAACCTCCGTGTTCCAGAGCACTGACGAAACGCGAATGTTTATGCAGTATGGCTTACCCGAAGGTAGCCTTGCTTGCTCCGTCTTCCTTCTGACGTCATACTCAGACGATCTCGCAGCACCCTAATAAGAACCAATGTACTTAAATATATAAACCTTCCCAGTGCATAAGTTTCAGTATCGCCAATTAATTCTTCAACACACCGTTTCGTAGCAAGCTTTCAGCGTAACTAACACCAATTCGAGATAGATATTCCGTATCGCAACACGACCAGATCGTCAACAAATCACATTCACCGATTCGTGAAATTTCTATGCATGTAAGATTACATTTGATTTCATTTCATACTCAGTTTTATTTTCGAAAAAAAAAATGAGGTTAAATAGAATTAGGTCTTTGAACGCAAAATATATTTTTTGGGAACTGACTTAAAAGGAGCAATAAAATAAACATTAGGCCCCTTCAATTTTGATTTGTATTAATTATACTTTTATTACTTTCTAGACAATTTTTTAATTAGTTAATATGAAGATTATTTGTGTGAAATTGCAGCCATCCAGGAACTGACACAGCGTGCTTCGTAGTTGGATATAACCAATCATCTAAATATTCCTCTCTAGATAAGTATCTACAAAAAAAATTTAATACTTATAGTTGGTTGTAACTAATAACTTAACAAAAAATAACCTCCCAATCTGCTGTTTTTTTTAGTAATTAAGCATGAGGGGTCAACAACTAAATAATTTTATCCTTTAGCTACTCCTGCGTAACACCTTTCCCAACAATGGAACAAAGAAGGGGCAATTCTGGAAAATTAGGATGAGCAAGGCAAGGCTGCGCCGTATATTTCCAGAGTTGTGTTTGGATAAGTTGAGACAACGCAGGCCAACTCTGCTCATAAATCTAAACCTTGCTAGGGTTAATTACTTGGCCCGTAATTAAAGGTACATCAGGTCGGACTGGGCCACTGTTCCCAAATCACCGCTTCCACGAATATATATTGTCCTTGAGTCTCTATTCGATATATATTGTGCTTGAGTCTTTATTCGAGGATGCGTCATTCCTCAAATGGATCGGTAAGAGGCAGGCAATTAATTATTTAGAGTGGATTCTCAAAATATACATTCTCATTAACTTAGTTATTTGGTAGTTTATTATATATCTAATGGGAAATTGAGGGGGAAAAAAAACCATCGATTCTGCACACGCAGTGTACACTCGACAAAGCCCTTAAAATACCCATGGGTAGAAGAAGGCAGCACACTTCAACTCACATCATTGTAGCTAAGTATTCCTTATTTTCAATGGAGGGTACGGAAAAAAAAAACTCCAACCAAAGACATGGAAATATATAGTAAGAATACAATACAATATTTCACCTTTAGTATTCTATAAAACCTTTTCTTACTTGTGAATAGAAATACACGTTTAAAGGTTCCTTTAGTCCAAATAGCTATGTCTTGCAAAACGCAAAAAGGTAGGTATACTCATCAGATGTTTATCAAAATTGTTTTCAATAAAATCGATTTACCGAAATTGCCATTTTATATCATCGATTTAACACTCTTATTTACCAATCCTTTGAAAACGGCTCCAATGAATAAATACATTGTAGCAATGAACAATTAAATGAACTTCTATATCACTTGTGTCTTATTCTCATTGAAACAGACAGAGTTTAAACACCGAATTTTCAAAATTACTGCCTCTATAAATAATCTTAAACTTGGTTAATTTAAAATAAATAATTTTAGACGGTTAATAGTAATAAAAATTAGATAAATATAAACTATTAAAAAACTTCCAAAGATGAATATAAATTATTTTATATTTTTTTTTTCATTGTTGGACATTCAGGAAAGTTGTCCCATGTTCATGCACCTTTGCAATCCTAAAAGTAATAATTCATTTTAATCAATACAATTTTCATCCATGTCCTATATGTGCATTTGTAATTCATATAATTATATTTACCCCAAACTTGTCATATTTTCAATTTCACTATCGAAATCATGTCATCCATATAACATGGTTGAGAATTGTTTCACACTGCATTATTATGCATTTAATTCATTATCCTTCACTATTAGTGCATTCTTGTCATTTAGTGTGTATTTAAATGTCTTGTATCAGTTTTATAGTTTACTCTCTTTAATGTTTTTGGTTATAAGGATTGCTTCCAGAAACCTTCTGCTGGTGTTTTATGTTATATCTATTATTGTGGGATTTTTGAAGTTGAATTCACGGTTTAAAGTTATGCTGTGATATGCCAGTGATGTGCAATTTATATTATTAACATTTTTACAGTTAGTGACACTTTGCTTGCTTCTGGTTTCTAGTTTTTTGGATGTTTCACTAATATATATTTTCTCACATTTTTCACAATCTATCTTGTATACTGGATTTAATTTTCCATTGTATTTATTTTGTCTTTCATGTTGGACAGTTTGTTTAGCAATTTATAAGTTAACTAATAATTTGATAATTAATTAAAGGAAATATATTTTCCAAGGTTTTCTAAAAGTTTGATCGGAGGCGAGGTGAAAAAAATGCAGTTATTACTGTGAGGAAACCAGTACTCAAACCAAACAGGAAACTAGTCTAAATCAATGAGTCTGCCAAGTATAGGTAGGGGAATAAAAATGCTTGCTGTTTTAACACGTTAAAAAAAATTATTAAATTTTTGTGAGTCCTAATAAAACTATTTACGTTCGATTGTTCTCGAGATATAGCTTATTTAAAAAAAAAATTCATAAAAATTGTACTGAAAAATCTGTAGTTAGTTAATTGATTTTGTGAAAGCTATATCTCAAACCCTATATGACGTACATATATATAACTATTAGCACTCCAATTAAAGCTAATTAAAAGTACTATAAAATAGTCTAGTACTGTTATATTCCTAGGAGTAGTAGTTTTCTTGATATTCAACAAAATAAATTCACAAAATGTCGGTTTCAATTTGCTCGTAAAAATATTTTAATTTATAAAAAAATATATCTCAGAAACCAAAAGACGTACATGTCTGGCCCCACTCAAAATAAACGATAATTTAACTTTCTTTATAGTAGTTTATGACACCTATCTTCGTAGGGGTAGTAATTTTTATTATATTCACATATGAATATAAATTTTGCACATGAAATGTTGTCGAAACAACTAGAAATCAATTTATATTAACAAATATAATGAAAACTACAACTCCTGCGAATATAAGTGTCATAAATTACTTTATAGTACGTTTAATTAGCTTTAATGACATCTGTACGTATTATGATTTTTGAGATACAGATTTTTCAAAATAAATACACCAACTTCTGATTTTTTCGTGTATTTTAATGAAATATTGCTTTTCTATATAAGCTATATCTAGGGAACTATTGAATGTAAATTGCTGATATTTTAGAAAAATTACTTTTTTTAAATGATGTTTTGTTAGGTTTTCTACTATAACTAATATGTCTAAATATCAACATTTTTTTTTAAGATATGGAACTACGAATAAAAAATTAATTTTTATAACGTTTTGAAACAACCGCCATTTTTTATTTCCTCTACCTATACTTACAGACTCATCAATTTTGACTAGTAGTAATACATAGTTTTCATTAAAGCAATACAAAATTGGGATGAAATAACTGCCTTCTTTCTCCTTTTGGGCTCTTGTACTATGAAGCTCTGATCCCAAATCGCTACTGTAATTGTACAAAGGACTTTCTGTTCGAATCTCTCGATCCTGCTTTCTAGGATAATTGTTAGAGCCCAGGTCCCACAGTCGTATTTATAACTTATATATAGTGGTATTATGATTATTTATACGTAACAATAATGTATATTAGAAATTGATATAATAATATTCATACAACACAATTTTAGTTAATATAATAATTTATAGCATCAAATTTAAAAAAAATTATAAAAAACGACCTCTCTTACCCTTCTTTCATAGGATGACGATAGAAAAAAAAACAGCATTATTAAATATAAAAATTCTGATGAAATTAGTATTTTAATGATTTTTTTTATTTACTTATGTTGTATTTAATATTAAAAAGGATATACTTAAATTATTCTGTATATCCTATTTAATAAGGCGACAGACCCTTGATGAAGTCTATATAGAGTGGGTATATGGGGATGGCATTCCAACCACACGGAAATTGTTTCGCGGGTGTTCACATCAGTGACTTGTTCAACTTAGTGGAATCCCGCTTGTCAAACTAATAACTTCGTTTATATATTTATCAATAATATCTTCAGAGCATTATTGATCAGTAATGCCATTTTTTATTTAATTTCTCCTTCAATTCTTTATTTTTTTTTAATAATCTATTTATTGTTATTTACAACTGTATACATACATGCATACATATCAAGTAAATTTACTGTAAGTGTTATTATGACATGATTCAAACATGTGGAGAATCTACCCATTGATAGAACTCCAAAAACATTTCTCAAGATCACAAGATCTCGAAGCAATCTTCTTTTCAGACGCCTAGGAGGATTGTTAGGTAGTGAAGAAGCCAGGTTAGAAACGAGTTGGTTTGGGTGGTTGGGAAGTTTATCATGGAAGGATTGGTATCTGGTTCTGTCCAAATCGGCAACATATTTGTGACAATGTAAGGAGCATTAAGGATTTTGGACTGTAAGGATTGGATTCTAGAGGAATTCAGGAAGAGTGGAGCTCCATAGCTCAACTCCGTATGTCCAGATTGGCCTTATAACAGTCATGTAGATCAGTCTTTTGTATTAGATTGGAAGTTTGGACCGTTTGTCTAGCAAATGTTGTAATAGTCGGAATCGACGGGCAGTTTCCTGTCTTTTCAGTCTTTCGATAATTTTAAGTCAATATTTTACACGTATGTTTTTCATGACTAGTTAATTTCCATCTTATGACTTTTAAAATAAGTTAAGGTAATGAAAATCATAATAAACATAAATTATTTAATAATATTACCATTATATTAAATACAAGATATCAATTCTTCGTCTATTTTTCAAATACTAAATAATTTATGATTTAAAAAAAAATGTTATTGAAAAACTGAGAGTGATAGAGGGAAATCCTACTTCACATTTATGTGATTTGCACACACACCCACACACAAAGGTCAATTACATTTCACCAGTATGATGAACTGACAGATGGAAAATGACTATAGGATTGTATAACCTATATGGACCAGCTGCAAAAACATTGTTCGTTGTTCTGTTGGGGAGAGAGATGCGCTCTCGAATTGCTAATTAGAAACATTCGCAATCTGCTCTAATATGTATATGTGTGGCTCACGCCTGAATTTGGGTATCGATCCTTTAGTCATGACAGTGACTGAAATGTATTTTCCATGTAAAAATACGGACGTAAAAAAAATTAAAAAACATTTATCAACAAAATAGAAACGGTTTTCAATAAGGAAACGAGCAGTGATTTAAAATCCGAAAACCACATCTTGGACCAGAAAATAAAACATGAATCAATACAAAACAGAGAGGTATACTTCACCGCTTTTTTTTTTTAAGAATATAATACTTCATTAAATAGATAATTCGTAGAAATAACGGTTTATCATGTAATACTCTCAAGCCGTGTATGCTGATTATATGATTATCCTATATTTTATTACGGTTTAGAGCGAAAAGAATAAATGATAAGAAATAAAATTCCATTATGATATTTCTCCTTATTTTTTAATACACTAAATTAGTAACTCCTAACATGCCTCCTAAATTAAAAAAATCTATCTTATACTTCTTCATAAGCATCTAACAGAAGCCGAAATGTAAGAATAAAAATTTTTTATTTTTAACTTTTTTATGCTGTGTCAATTTCCTTCTATAATTCTTAGTTTAATTTAATTCAAGGAACAAGTTCCTTAATAAAAAACTTCAAATTTACAAGGAAACATTTAAATAAATTATAAACATTTTAAAATTATAATTATTATTATTACTTCTTACACCGATGCTTAATTTTTTTTTTTACTTTGACTTACTTATTTACGAAATATACACGGGGTATTCATGATCTTTAGTTTAACATGTTAAAATGGAGAAATATTTCTTATTTTAACCATGTTAAAACGGTATAACATATAACATGGTTGAGAGTCTGTTTAAGTTAATTAAATGGAGAATGACGTCACCCAACAGACCGGCTGAGCACATCACCGTTTGTTTATTGTGTTAGGTTACATACTCGTAGTTTGTGTTTTGACTGTGTCAGTACTGTTTTTGATGTTTTTAAAACGTATAAGGCAATGGATGACAATGATAATAATGTAATGACAATTAGCTCATCTTGATTCTCTTCCTCACAAGTCAAAAGATCGACAAGACAATGAGTAGCCAAACATTCACACAATTTCTACTTTTCACTTACTTTAGGGACGTTGTAATAAATTATTTTAATCTAAACTTAGAAGTAATCAATAACATGAAGTTTTGAAAGGAAAAGTTATAAAACATGTTGCTCAAAAAATCCGCTAGGAGCTCTTATGCCTTTAATATTTAACATGACTTTAAATTGGGTTGCTCACAATCCTATACTAATAACATTTAACATGGTAAAAAATGTTTAAATTAACACAACATCATGACTACTTCTAAAATTTAAAATTCTATTTCCAGTTCTTATCCTCATTGACGTACGTTACCAGGGCTTAAAAGTTGAATTTTCAAAATGGCTTATCTAAAGTACCTTCAATTTATTTATTTAAAATAATTAAAAATTATAAGGAGATTATTATAACTTAAAGAGATAGTTTACAGGTTGAAAATAAATTTCCGTTAATAAGAGTAGTAATATAGAAGTATTACACATCGTTGGATATCCAACCATTTTTTGAAATAATAATATTTAATATATAATGTCGAAGAAGGTGATTGATAATGACAAAAAACCGTTGTTCCGTTGCACCAGTTTTTTAAATTTTTGCATGTCATAATAATGATGCAATACTTGGTTTTTACGATGGAAAAACAAAATATCAAAGGGTGGGGGAATTATTTAAAAATTTAAAACTCATGATTATTTTGAGTTAAATAAAATATTCATATATATATTTTTTAATATTCTGCCTACCGTACTGGTACTCCCGCTGTGAATGGCTAAGAATTGATTGAGCAGTTCGCACTTACTAAAAGGCTACAATTATGGAACTGCTAAATACGAGCAGTCGTGCAGAGGAAAGCTCTATCGACCTTCAGCCAGAACTAACTGTGGTCGAGGAGCACGCCAAGGTTGAATACTGAGCAGACTCCTATATCAGAGCAGTCAACTGCTCCGGGATAGAACTACCAAAAAAAAAAATATATTGCCACTGGAAAATAATTTGAAAATATATTTTTGATATTTTATCCTTCATTTTAATTTTATTTCTGATGTAATTAAATAAAATAAATACTAACTTAAAGTTATATCTTCTACGGAAGAGTTTAATTTATAATTAGATCTTGTGAATGAAAATGTACTCTTTCTTGTTTAATTATTTTAATTAGTTAAATAAATTTAATACATTATTGTCTTGTTGTAATGTGTTTTAAAAAATATTGTTTACAAATTGACTTAGTTTATATCTATTTTTTATCAATGATAAAGATAACCTGGTTTCAGAAAGGTATTTCATATCTCCTTATTTATAATATATTGGTTTATTAATTATTAAAATTTTATATTAGTGTCAACGATATTTTATTATTATTAGCATTATAAGAATAATAAGGAGAAAACAAAGTGTAATTTTAAAAGATGTTTTAAATTTTTAAAAAAGAAATTGTGATATATTATTAAGTCTTGTGCATGCATAGGATGAATTAGAGAATTTGTTGTAGATACCTCAAGATGGGGTGACCATCCCGAAATTGTTTTTTAATGATATGAAATAATTAAAACAAGTAAGAATATCTTCTCATTCACAAAATCGAATAATAAATACTAATTAAATCAATTATTAAAAATTAATTAAAATACATAAATCTAGGCGTAGGCTCAACTCGATTGAAAACTTCATTAAATTCTTTAAATAATAGTTATGTGATTGTTGAATCCACATCCGCCTTTAAATACTTCCGGTTGAGACAAGGAATAAGCAATTAAATATAACTTTTTATTATATTTGATACTTACGATCTTTTTCACAGGAGACAACAAAAAAAAAAAATTGAACTCACATCACTATTGGAGTGATTTTCCTATATATATATATATATATATATAGATGTACAGGACCTTATAAAGTTAGTCTTGTTTAGTCATTCAGAGAGTGTTCTTCTATCAATCGTCACCTAAATACTTTTTACTCTTACCTAAGTATATATGAAATATATAGTAAGGAGGAATACTGGGATCGTGCTAAATTTCTAATAATAAACAATAGATTAATACAAAATATTAAAAATAAATTAATAAAAAGAAAAAGAGACATCTGATTCGAACGGAAAAAGCCGATCAGGCTCGGCGTAATTTCTCGATTGATTAATATTTATATTATTGATCTTGGCAGGAACAAATTTTTTTTTTAATATTTATTTATTTCTATTTACAACTGTACATTATAATACATTTAGATAATCTGATCTAAGTTAAATTGGAGTGTTACAGCGTGTAGAGAAACTACCCATTGGTAGCACTCTAATGACATTTTACATTAGTTGGTCTCGTGGCCATCTTCTTTTCAGGCACCTCGGAGGATTGTCAGGAATGGGAGAGGATGCAAGATTAGAAACTAGAGGGTTTGAGTGGTTAGAGAGTTTATAATGGAAGGAGTGATATCTGGTTCGGGCTAGATCGGTTACATAAGGAACATTAAGGTCTTTATGTATGATTTTATTTCTGACAAAGTAAGGAGCGTTGAGGATTTTACGAAGGATTTTGGATTGTAAGGATTGAATACGAGAGGAATTCAAAGGTTTAGTGGAGCCCCAAAGCTCAACTCCATATGTCCAGATTGGCCTTATTACAGTCATGTAGATCAGTCTTTTGTAATGTGTTGAAGTTTAGACCGTTTGTCTAGTAAGTGCTGTAATAGTCGAAATCGACGTGCAGATTCCTGTCTTTTCAGTCTGGTGTGAGGATTTCAGGTTAATCGTTTTCAAATGTAGTCCAAGGTAGCGGATCTGTTCAACAGGGGTATGAGTAACATCATTAAATGAAACTAAAGGGCAGTCAGTAGGTTTACGACGAAGGGTAAAGGGAACAACATTTAAATTAGTTATTCTCATTCTTAGTAAACCAAAAATACGAATTTTAATAGCAACAAAAAAAAATTGTGTTTATAGTGTTAACCTTTCCTGACCTTGAGAGGGCCTATGAATTTACGCAAAATTTGGGGACATATGCAGGGTGGTTTGTGAATGTTGTGTCATAAAAGCAGATTTTTTAACCTTGCAACCAGAATTTGAACAAAAATAATTTAGTTAATATATATATAAAAAGTCACAAGTCAGTTTTAATATTTTCATCATAGAATTATTTTAAGAAAATCCTATAGTTCTCTTCTTTTTTTGTGTATGCGTGTGAAATAGGATTTGGATCACAATGATATTTTTTTTTTTTAATTTATTTTCTCTTACTTTATTACAGTTCCCAACACGCAGTTTAGCGATTGTAATGAGTAGCTTAGGAAATAAATCAATAACAGATGCCAGCAAATGTCAGAGTTTTATTAAACAAATAATTATCATCTAATATTAAATCGGAAATATGAAACATATATTGTAACATATGAACAGTGAGCGAACCAGTATTGTCATGATTTTCCGTCCATTAATGTAAGTAAATATGATACGTAATTTAACTGGACAAAATTCAGCTAATTTGCAGAATAACGGTTATCTGCCCTGGTATTATTTCCACTACCAGTCCATTATTTCCACCAGGAATAATAACACTGTATTTCTATCAAATTGCCTAATTATATCAAAGTTTTTATTGTTATGAAGCCTAATTAGCAACACACCAAGGATTGTTCAAATGGTATATACATTTATATATGAATTCATTCGAATTATAGGAATAAGTTATTATAATTAAAAATAATTTTAAAGCCCAAATTTTGGTTTATTTTTAATTTAATTTGTTCTTATTCACTCTCTTTACTTCTCTTTTTTTTTTTTATTTCGTCATTTGTAATTAAAATGTATTGCGAACTCTTTTCAGTGACTTATGGACATTTGGGATATTTGTTATTGTTTAATAATGAAGCTTATATATACTCTGACTTTGCCTGTTTATACGGACCTCAAGACCAAGTAGCACCCACCGGTTCACAGCTTTGTTCTGGCAGCTCTTCTTTGGGGTTCCTTCTCAGGAGTGCTATTTGTTTACATTTTAATATTAATCAATTTGTGTATCATTCGAAAAGCATATTTTATTTTTTGTATTATTTTGGTTCTCTTTGGGGGTTTTCAATTTCAGGTCCTCCGTCTATAAATCATCGAATGATGAAAAATTAATTAGATTTTTTTACTCTAGGGAAGAGGTATGTATACTTACTTCATTTATGAAAAGCGCCTCGCTCCAACAAATAAGATTAAATTAAAAATAGAAGATAAATAAATAACTATTAGTCGAAAGAAGTAGAAAAAATACTAATAAAAAAAAATAGAAAAGAAAAACATTAAGAAATGGCTTGTATATGGGATTTGATAAATTTATTGCTAAATATAATCATATATAAACCAAGGCAATAGTAATAGGTTCCAACCATCTCCTCCAACAGTCCACCCTATTCCAACCCTGTCTCTAAATAATAACCCTAGAAACTTTTATTCAACCATCAAAAACCTTGGAATCATCTTTGACCATACCCTTTCTTGGAAATACATGTCTTGAAGATATCAGTTCAGTCGTTTCTTTTCTTCCTCAAAACTTCTTAATCACCTTCTTCACCCATTTCCTTTTGAAACCCGTAGGCATCCTTAATATTCCCCCGCATTTTACTGTATTTGGGGGGGGGGGAGTCACTGGGGTTCTCAGGGTAAAGCTAAAACGATTAATTAATTGTCTTGTAGGATTCATCTTGGGATTCCCAGGAACATTCCTATCTCCTATTTTATACTGAGTTGAAGTGGCTTTACCCTTCCTGCCTTCGCAAGTATTTCCTTGCATCTTTCCTTTACTAAGTTATCCAATTCCGCCGTCCACCATACATCTCAAATCTACTTAAATTCAATATTAATGTTCATTCCCGCAATACCCGTTCCCGGTCTTCAGACTTATACTTCAGATCTTCTTCCCCATGGAATTCCATTCCTATTTTACACTCCAGTACCTTTCCCACCTTAAAATCCCGCTTATTCCATCATTCCTTACCTGAAAGAAAAGATTTGTTTCATATACCATATTCAAGGTTATCATATACCAATCAATTTTTTTTTCTGAGGAATAAGAAAAAATACTACTGAGTTCACTATAAGATTATATATTCAGAAAAAAATAAATTCATAAAAACCTAAAAAAGCGTAATGTGAAGAAGGCCAATTTTTTTTTTTTTTTTTT
>NW_027116287.1:567616-583644 GCF_000696795.3 Halyomorpha halys
ACACGTATATTGATAGCAGCTAGGTAACTTGATTTCGTCAAAGGTTGTGTTCATCCTACAGAACTCAATTCGTTAAGTAAGTATATAATCTTTTTTTATTTCCATTTTTTAATTATTTTATTTGAATGAGAATGTTATTCTCTGGTCAAACCAGAAATAATATTATTTAATTTGGACTATTATTTGCGAAGATACAGCCTATTGAAATTTCACCTATATTTTAAAAAAGACAAACGATAAAAAGTTAATTGTCTTCATCGATCGAAATTGGATCTATATTAGTTATGTTACTTAAAACAATTTTGTGTAACAGTTTTATAGAAGCCTATTAGAAAAGTGTATAGAGACATCACATATTATTTACCGATTTTTATTATATATTATTACCATTTTTTTATTATATATAGCTATTTAGTGCTATATATTGAATATGTATATAATAAACAATCAATTTAATCATTAATCCAATGTGTTGATAAAAATACGAATGTTTAATTTTAAATAAATCCATTAATTGATATCAAACTTTCAAATGTGTACATTTAATCCATTTACATCCTCAACTTTAACAATAGCAAAACATTGCCGGGTCTCTAGTTCTTCGTAAAACAAATTGCTAGTTCCCCGACATTGTGACTTGGGATCATGTCAAATGGAATACGATATCTTTTTAATGACTGATCTATTATTGACGATAGTCAAAGTGGAATAAAGTTTCTTACGATGGGGAAATGGAATAGGAAGAAAATACACTTGGTTACCTGATGAGTAAACTTTCTTATCGGAAAGTTAGAGCGGGGTCAGGTCTGAAAGTTAAACCTTTTACTATAAAATATTTAAATTCAACTCCTTTCCTAACTTGATCTTTTACGATGAATATTAAATGCCTAATATTCTTTAAAGAAAAGTATCTCTTCGGATTATTCGCTTGAATGGATATGTGTGAATCTCTCCTTTTTAAGTTTGCCAAAAATTTTAATATTTGATTTTTAAGTGGATCTGTTCGAAGTTTGACATTGTAACCTAATGACCTACCGATCTTAAGCTCTCCTTCCATATTCTGTTTAAATTCTAACTCTTAATGAAACTAAGATGAAGTTCTACGTATACATATAATTTACTTTACAAATATAACTGAAACGGGTGCGCAGTTGCACAGTGGCACAGTGGTAAAACACTGGGATACTAACTCCAAGGACATGGGTTCCATGATCGTTGGTTTAACATGTTAAATGGAAAAACTCATGTTAAGTAGAGAAATATTTCCTTCTTTTACCATTTTAATACTATACAACTCATAACATGGTTGAGAGTTTGTTACTAGGTTAAATGGAGAATGACGTCACGCAACAGACCAGCTGAGCTCGTCACCGTTTTATTTATTGTCGTGTTAAGTTACTTACTTGTAGTTTGTGTTAGTATTTTTTGGATGTTTTTATAACTAATAACACGATGGATGACAGTAATAATAATGTGATAACAGTTGTAAATTAGCTCATCTTGATTCTCTTCCTCGCAAGTTAGAAGATTAACAAAACACTCTGTAGCCAAAATTTTACACAACTTCTACTTTTCATTCAATTTAGGCATGTCGTAATAAATTACTTTAATGAAAACTTAGAAGTAAACAATAACATGAAGTTTTGGAAGGAAAGGTTATAAAACCAGTTGCTCAAAAAATCCGCTAGAAGCTCTTATTTATTATCAAAATTTAAGATGGACTTCAAATAGGGCTGCTCACAATCCTGTACTTATAACATTTAACATAGTAAAACATTTTACATTTAACACATCATGAATACCCCTACTGTAGTTTTGAGTTAACCCTGTGGGTTTAAGAAGTCAATATAGCCTCATAAAAGGAGTACTTAATTGGAAACAAATCAGCCGGCGGAGCGTGATCTTGAAAAAAAAAACCAACTCCTACATTAGGGGTATTCATGATCTATGTTAAAGCGTGTTAAATGGAAAAACTCGTGTTAAATCGAAAAAAATTGCCATCTTTTGCCGTGGTAAAACGAAATAACATTTAACATGGCTGAGAGTCTGTTACTTGGTCAGTTAAATCGAGAATGACGTCACACAATAGACCAGTTGAGATCGCCGCCATATTAGTTGTTGTGACTTTCAAAACAGTTGTCAATTAGCTCATCTTCATTCTCTTCTTCACAAGTTTGAAGATCAATAAGACACTCATAAGCTAAACTTTCATACAAATTCCACTTTTCACTCACTCTAGGCATGTTTTAATTAATTACTTAAATCAAAACTGAAGTAAACAATAACATGAGGGTCTAGAAGGAAGGTTATAAACATAAAGGCTTATACAACAAGTTGCTGAGAAAATCCGCTAGGGACTCTTATGCATTTAACGTTTAACATGACTTCAAATAGGGCTGCTCACAATCCTATAGTTATAACATTTAACATGGTAAAACATATAACATTTAACACAACATCATGAATACCCCTATTATAACCATTGTTTCAAAAACTGTTCTTTCTTACTAAGTACCTGAACCTATGACCATTCATGGGTCTTAGCGGTTTACATTATTATAATTATTATTAATATAACTAAAATATTTAAATAAGATAGCTTTACGCCCCGATAAAGATTCTTTAGTTTTCTTCAACTTCTTAGGAACTGCTCAATACGATTTATTTTAGGAATCACTAGTTTAATACACATATAACCCAGTATTACTCCGTGTTAAAGTGCCTCTATCGACGTCACCATTTTCTTTTCTTTCCTATTCCAAGTAATTAGAACTCACCACTCCATCTATATCCTACGAAACCGTCATTCTAAATCCTCTGTCCAATATTGTACTATCAGTTCCCGTCCATCTCATTTCTACACTCCACCTCACTGAACTGATGCGTTTGGAAAATCCTTTTTTACTCGAGCTGCCATATAATGGAACTCTAGCACCTAAACCATAAACTGCGCACCACCCCGTTCCCTCGTTAAAATCCATTCTGTTATACAACTATTTATTCATCCAAACTATAAGCATATATTATTTATAAATATAGTAACATATTTGTTTTATTTACTAAAAATTACTCTCCGTGAAATTATAGTATAAGTCGTAAGAAACTGAGGCCACACTATTTTGGCCAAGGTATCGTTAAACCTCAAAATTGTTCTAATGGGTCCCAGAATATTAAACTATTTTTCATTTAATTTTAGAGGACTAACAGGTTCAAGTTTTAGGCAATTTTGACTTATACTTTGTGGAATAAGCAACTTACTTGAAATATCATTTTTTATGATATCCATAGACGATGCCTGTACCCTAAGAAATATTCGTTTTTAATAAAGACCTCCTAGTCATGTAGGATCTGTGTAATACCCTGCTCTTCAATATGAGACCAGCGGGATAGCCAAAGACTTAATAAAAGCCCCCTTCCATTTTGGGCTGCCTGGGACCTTTCCGTTTGGGATAACAACTTTAGCGATGCTTCATTCAAGCCGGGCCTCGGACTTAATCTGTTTAAGTCCCTCTCATCAGTTTGGGACCAGTAATGGCAATCGCCACCCGCTATCGGTTAACTCTTACTCCATTCTCTCCCAATAATCCCATCATGAATGTCCAGTTCTTCTTTCTTCTAGGCAAATTTTTTTTTCTTTTTTATTTGGCCATTATTATTATTTTTTTTTTTTTTGTGCTTCTCTAGAACGATATTGTAATATTACATACATAGACGCGGGAAGTAATATAAATACATCACTGGAATTATAGAAAATGTCAACACCCTGAAGAGTGAACTCTTTTAGGTCAAGTAATATCCAAATGACTACAATCATTATAGTACGAGGGCTGTTCAGAAAGTAAGACATTTTGGCCTATCGTGGCGATGGTAGAGCCACCATCTTGGTGTCCAAACATTCCTACATTCAGTACGCATCCAGTTGTTGTAGCGTTAGGACAGTGCGTTCCTCACTTTGCTCTCTCGTCAAAATATGCCCTGCAATAGAAAATCCCGCCACTTGTGAAGGGCGGTTTATGATTCTGTTTTTGTTGGCTCTAAACAACTGACCAATTTATCGTCACTTTTGTAATGTTACGAGCGGGGGATAATGAGTGAAAGCCAAGTGAAGCAATGGAGCATTGATTTTAAAAATGGCCGTACCAGTGTTCACGACGACCTGGCAATGTAAATAAGTGACAAAATTCGTGAAAACCACCGTTTTACGATTACAGTATTGTTGGAACATTTTCTCCTAATTTCACGCAGTTTAGTGAATCAAATTTTGGTGGAGAAGCTTAGTAACCACAAATTTTGTGATCTGTGGGTTCCGAAAATCCTAACAGAAGACCATAAGAAACATAGGCTGGCTGTAGCCAAATGTAATAATTAAAAATTCCAAACATAATTATAAATAAGGAGATGTAAACTCTTCTTGAAACCTAAAAAGATAACCTAGTTTCAAGAAGGTATATTGAATTTAGATCTCCTAATTCATAATTATGCTTGGAATATTTAATTATTAATCTTTTGTATAATGGACAACAATATGTTTATTGTTAATAATTTAAGACTAATCAGGAAAACAGAAAATGTGATATTAAAATATATATTTAATCAGATGCCTCATGACGGGGTGAAGCCAATTAGCCCCAGAGCGTCGTTATTAGATGTTATTAAATATAATTAAACAAGGAAGAAGATTTTTCATTAACTATATCTAAAATTATGGTTTACTTACTTTTTTTAACCCTTAGGTAGTTGTAGATTTTAAAAATTCATACATATTGAAAAAAAATAACACTTTTTTTATCTCAAAATTGAATAACTTTTAATTTACAATCTTAAATATCACAGTCAACAATTAATTCCCTATTTTTTCATTTTAGATTATTGTACTCCATATTAATTTGTAACTCTCGGTTTAAAAATATAACATAGCCTCTATCATAGGAGTGCAATTTATTTATCGTATGAATTATTTACTACTTGTGACAACGCATTGATATGTGAAATTTAGAGATATTTGATACGTGGATTCCTATTCATGCACGTATGCGGAGCGTTGTGTAAGTCGAAGACAATAAGTGAGATATGGGATTGGTCGGGTGTTTTATGGACTTTTTCTCCGACAGACAATAACCGCGGTGCTAACTCATCCTTAAAGGCCATTCCGTTGATGAAGTACGTCAGGGGAGGTTACGCCCTGTTCAGAGCACTGACGTTTCGCCCCTTTCAGACAGATATTTCTCTTCCTATGTGTACTTTGTTTATTGGTGTCAGTGGTCCTAAATAACATTTTTTCTGTTCCGTTTGAAATTCTGAATTCGGATAAAGAGCGTTGTATCTCACCCTCTAGAGATGGGCAGGTGAGTTGAAAATCGAATCAAACAGTCGACCACCCTTCAATTCAGAAGTGATTCACATTGAGCAATCGATTCACTTGAAGTCGTTCAATTCTTTATTTAGAAGAGTTGAAGAAGTTGGCGTGTGAATATTGCATTTCATCATGAGCTAGTGCTTGAATTTATCTCCCTCCTTAAAAGTTTTTATGGATCACCGTGCAATATTTTATTTTTCTTATAAGGTGGAATAAAAAAAATGGGTCGTAAATAAAATCAGTTTACCTGATGAACGCATTTTGCAAAATAAAAATAAAAAAAAAATAAAAAAGAACAAATTAAATTTTAGTGCAATTTAGAACAAAAAGTAATTACGAATGCTGTTTTTGATGAGGCACTAAATTGAAGACAAAAATTAAAATGCTAAGATAAAGACTTGAAATTTATTTACGGATGGGGTATAACCTCCCCCTCTTGTATTTAAAAAAATTATATTGAATATGATTACAAGGTTATAATATCGATGGCTTTCTTCACAATAGTGCATTTCCACTAACTTTAGGGACAACACAACTTCAGTTGACATCTTGGTTTCGATGTGACAGTCCTGACGAAGCCCTGCAAAGTGGGGTGAAACGTTTAACAATAAATAGTTTCTTCTACTATTTTGGTACCTTTATTGACCGCCACCCGGACTGT
This sequence comes from Halyomorpha halys, assembly GCF_000696795.3. Lineage (NCBI taxonomy): Eukaryota > Metazoa > Arthropoda > Insecta > Hemiptera > Pentatomidae > Halyomorpha > Halyomorpha halys. The sequence continues at coordinate 573,634 of NW_027116287.1, forward strand.
CACCTACTATTTTTGATTTTAGTATGAAATGAACGTGTTTCAAAGATATTAACCTTGAAGTGATTTCTCTCCCTATAGACTATCCAAAAGCTGGTAGTAGGATAGTAACCACAGTCTCCAGTATAATCAAATTAAAAAATAAAATATATTCTTTTTGTCAACTGTACCTCAGTTCAAGCAAAGAATCATTACGATAGTTCATAACTACAAACATTTTTGAGAATTTTTTTTAGCATGTAAGAATTTTATATTTTATAGAAAAATGTGACTAAATAATTACTAGAAATCTCTTCAAAACGGACACCAATAATTTCTGCTCTAAGCCATAGATATGTAATATATAACTATATTCCTTACGATGTATGATTTAATGTTACTAAATATTAATATTTATTTAACTTTTTTAAAAATGTATAAGTTTAATGATGATTATTACTTAATTAGAGATCTACTCAAATTGTAAAGGTTACTTCACCTCATATTAAGTAAATATAAATATTATATGAAATAGAGTAATTTTTGCTTTTTACTCACCTGTATATGAAATATACAGTAAGTATTGCAATTGTGAAAAATTTCTAATTTAAATTTTCAACGGGAGTACACGTTTCTTGATCGCCTGATTCCAAATAACCAAGTCTCACAAAATTGAGTGTATAAAAAGAAACAAATAAATTTTTTAAAAAAATGATATATAGATTTAGAAACAAAAAAAGTTAGTTAAAAGAAATATTTCAATGAATAAATAAGTTAAGGGAATATATAGGTTAAAACACAAATCGACAGGTCCAAAAACTGAAAAACAAAACAAACATAATTTCCACCTTCTGAAAATACAAATTTTTATAGTAACAGTAAAATAAAAATAAAAAATATTCATAAATTTCACTTTTCCGTCTTAAGATTTATTTATTTTTTAAATTACAAAAATAGTACTTCCTTCAACATGAGCATAATTGTGTACTCTTCTACGACTAATAAGTTCTTTATTTATATGATGTTTAGATGACATATAAAAAAAATCTGTGGATCGATTGTTTAACTAAATGGCATGGTACAGTATCAGAATATTTATTTTGTATTTCCATAAGATGAAGAGGAAAAAGGTGGGGAGAAATACTGGTAAAGTCCTATATAGAGTGTGGCTAGAGATAAAGTTGGGAGGTGTGGGCTGATCTGCATTCAGTGCCAGCACGCCCGTTCGTTAGCCGCAATCTGATTTCGACCCCTTCGGACCCTTGGCTACAAAACGCTGAGGTCCCCCCATTTCCCCCTCACCACTCCCCCCCTATAATGGTCTAACGAAGCCAGCTTATTCTCTATTTCCTATTCCCAGCCTATCACCTTGTTCATTTCATTCCAGCTCGTTTAGTAATCACAATGAAAGCCTTAAATACCGTATAGATTAGCCAAAACTAAGGAGGAAAGAGAAAGAAAAACATGTTTGATATGGGATGTGCTGTTTTCGGTTTAAATTTATATGATGAACTCTTTTCTATCCTTATGAAGTTTGAATTTATTATTTATTTATTTTTTCTTCCAATAATATTAAATTGAAAATGTGTATTTATTTACATACTATATCCTAGAAAATCATTTTATATATAAAAGTACCTTATTATAAAATTTACTGTTTAAAATATAAATTAAATATCCATTGGATGTATCCTTAGCTCAAATTTAGCTTTTAGATTATGAGTTTATATTATTTATTTTCAAAGTGAAAGAAATCACATTTCTTCCAATATTTTAAAATTTTTTCCCTACTAAAATCAGAATATTTTTTCATGATCTGTAAACCAACTTTAATAAAAAAAAAAAAAAGTTAAAACCTTTTTTTATAAAACAGGACTATTAAATTTTACAAAAGTCATTTTTGTGTAAGATATTTTAACAATGAAGTTTGTAGATATTCATAGAATGTTTTCAATTAGTTGAAAATATTATAATGAAATATGTACTTCTGAGGCCAAAGGCACTGTATCAATTTTTTCTAACATTTCGGTAGAGCAGTTAAAACAGATGTTTACGTCTGAATGAAAATTTAAAATTAAAATAAAATAATAAATAAAAATGTTTAATAATGCTAAATTAGTAATCAATGGACATTTTTCTGTGTGATATTTCTGTAATTCAAATTTTTATAACTGTTTCCAACATACAGATACAAAAATATTATATAATGCCTCTAAGTTGATGTATAGCGTACATAAAACTGTTCCCAAATACATAAATAAATAAAAAATACATATTTTAGATTAAACAAAATAAAAATTGATGCTAAGTTAAAAATTATTTTAATTTTTTTTCCTAGTTGTTATACGAACAAAGACATGTTGTTTCCATAATTTTAAAACTTAATCAATGTACCTGCAAGCAGTGATGTACCCCAAGCGAAAGAAGAATGACGAGATTAAATATTTAGCATCCACTTGGCAAAAAAGATTAAAAAGAAAAAAAAAAGAATGCTAATATTTGAAGAGATAATGAACCCCTCGAAAAAAGAGTTGTGGGGGACAAAAGGTGACATTAGCTATTTAATTGTTAGAAAAAAACTTGTTATTACTTTTTAAAAAGTAATAATAACTTTTTCTAATCATAAATAATAACTTATCTATATCTAATTATTAATTGAAAGGTTGATGATTTTTCTCTTTGTAATAAAAACAAAAAAATATTTTATTTTACAATTCGACGGCTAGTCAATACAAAAATATTCCAATTATATTTTACAAGGAAACACTTGAAATTATTTTATTTAATTATAATTTATTTTAATGTGAAACTTCTTTACCGATGTTCTACAACTCAAGAAAAATAAAATACATATACAGGAGTAAATTGATTTTGTGACGCGAGATGAAATGTAAGTAGTAGGAGGAAGAAGTGAAACGCTGGTCAATTCCAGTAGGAAAATGTTTATATTGTAACAGGGAAGTAGGAGCTTAGAAGAGTAAACAATCCCGGCAATGTCTGTCCGATTGAATGAACTCTTGTTCTCAAAATCTCCTATAACAATATAAAACATTTCTTGCTAAAATTGTCTTAACCAGAAAAGTGGCTGGGAGAGAAGCGCTGGGATTTCCTGGAGCCCTGCTTTGCCTTCCGGAAAGGCAAAGCAGGGTGGTAACGTGGCAAAAAACATAATTGTGAATGTGTTTTTATTTTATTGTTACTTAAATTTAATTTTCTGTGTCTTGTACATAATTTATTTTATTTTATTTTTATTATATGTTTGACATAGATATTTTTATTTATACAAATCAAGATAGTATTCTATTCTATTTATATATTATTATTTAAATTATTTCTTTTTATTCAGCAAGTACTATTGGTTATTTACATGTTTCTCTCTCTCTTTTTTTTCTTTTACTTCTGAGGGAGAGGAAACGCATGATCATTCTTAATAAAATCTTAACACATTATTTCATTTCCAAAAGTTTAAATTCTATTGGACAGGCCGAAGATTGCAGATTGTCTAAGTATTTTTATTTAATTAAGTACAGTTTAGTACGTAGATTTATTTTTAAAAATCTGAAGGAACATTTATTTTCATCTTCCACATTATTTATCAAATACTTCTAGATCATTTTAGCGAATATGCCTATCCCATTCAAGGATATATGTTTACTCCAGGATGCGATGTGTAAATATGTAATCATTATTACTTGTATTTAATTCGTATTAAATATAATTTGTAGGGTAAAAGTTACTTACGGGTTGATTATTCTTTAGAAATTCGTTTTGAAATAATATCCAAAGCAATGATGTCGAGTTCGAAGTATCATACTGAGATATAACAGTGCTAAATTTAAAAAAACAAAGCTGAAGAAGGATTTTTTATATTTAATTTCTGGATTCTATGTAGCTTAAAATGTAAAATTTCAAATTTTTAGGAAGGTTTATTTTTTTTTTTTGGATAATCAAAGTGGTTATATATTGAAAATAATAAACCGAAATCTCTGGGAACTTATGGAACTTATAAATTAAAGCTTAAATATTTTTCCCAATAAGAATAAAATATTTACGAAATTTCTCAAGAGTCTAACAAAAGTGCCAGGTTGGTGCACTGCCTAATGGAGCATAATCATTCAAGACTAGAGCTATATAAATTGGGATAGGTTGATTAAATGGATTTTGAATGATTTTTCGAATGAGAGGCCGTTTGCAGCAGAGGAAGTTAAGCGAAACCTCGAAACTGCAACGGTCGAATCTGGGAGGGGGGACCTTTATTTTTGTAGTGGTTCTACCGAACGAAAACGATTCTCAACTATTGTTAGGGTAGGTTGGTTACCTGATAATCTTACCTCTTCCCGTAAGCAAGAAATGGCCTGGAAGGAGGGAGTGAAAAATTTGCTGAATGATGCATGAAGGAATTGGAAATTGAACTTTGAAAAATTCGGGAATGGTAAAACGAAAATAAAAAATTTGCAGATTTTTCCTATATTTAATGAATGGTTGAATGATTGAATTTTCGTAAAAGAATTTATTTATTTCATATTAAGTTTTTAGATCACTAGGTTCATTTACACTGAATTTACAATTTAACAAAGTTACAATTACAAAATAAAAAAGCTACAATTAAAATTTACATTTTACAAAGTTACAACTACAAAGTAAGAAAGTTACATTTAAAATTGACAAAGTTAATTTTAATAAACTATAATATTAAATTAAAGGAATTAAATTTAAAATTTCTATATTGATAACTTGCACTAAAGGTCAACGTTATTTCTCCAATGGCTTTCACAAAAGACAAATAAGCGATATCTAGGACCTAGGAGGTTGAATGGGACTAAAAATAGACGACCACGAACCTTTACTGATCAGAGAACCGCTTCACAAGAAAAGGTCGTTGAACTTTAGCAGATTTTATATTTCAGTCACACTGATATAATGATCGGGAAGATAAAAACTTGGAGTTGGTCGACGTAAAACGAAAACATGTTTTTATTATAGTAAAAAGAAAGATGGCTTGGAAAATATTTAAAGTAATTTAAGAGAAAAAGAAAAAAGATTTTGGATAAAAGCCAGAATTCCACTTTGGAAAATCAGCTGTTGTTTTCAACTAAAATAAGTATTCTTTTGCTTTCCGTTTTTAAGATGTGAATTGTAACCGACATATTTTGGAATTGATATCGGAATTAGTACCAATATCAAAACTATATGATTGAAATTTTGAGAAATCATTATGTTTTAGTATTAAAATCTTATTGTTTTGTCTGATTTGTTTATAATTTGTAGAACTAAATTATTAAAAATTATGTCTGATTAAAAAAATTTTTCGATTTTTTTTTTTTTGAGGTTTTTGATACAAACTTTTTGATGTTTTTAAATACCCTAAAGATTTTAAACACCATACAATGCTCTTATATTATTTTTAAACTCATAAATGGAAAATATCGGAACGTATTTTTATAAGTCTCATAAATTTTTAATCACTAAAAATGGCAATAATAAAAAGTTTTCTATCCGCATCAGCATCACCGTGTCTCCTCGAAGTTGAAGAACAATAGTGGTTTGTGAAACTGTAAAAGTAGACTAACAACTGTTTGCAGATTTATATTGGGCACTATTAAAATATATGTATAGTAGGTTTGAGATTATTTGTAAGGGTACATATTGATCTTTTCCGTTTTTAACATAGTACTTAGATATTTGATCCTAAAATATTTTATAAATGATAAATTTAAAATAAAGTATAGTAATAAAAATGATATATAAAACGAAAGCACCATTCATTTTTTCTATGGCCTATCAATGAAGGTTACATTGAACCCCTCATCGCCGACCCGCTAAAAGAAGTGAGTTGAAGGAAGGAGCTATGGATTGAGCAGTGGTTGCTGTGCTGGCACCCTCCCCTAACTAACTGTATCAAATAGATATTGACAACTGGAGGAGGGGGGGGGGCTTTAAGGAGGGCGTCAAGAGGGTGGGACATTAAGGGGGGACTTCTAGGGGGGTATGGTGCTGAGGCTACCCAGAAAAAATGAAATAGCAACTTCGTCGGCAATACTCCACTGACAGTTCGTTCCTTAGTGCTCGTGTCAACGTTTCGTTTCTTTCCCTTCCAGGATTTAGGATATCCTTCCATCAATTGAAGAAAATAATAGGCATTATTTCCCGTATGGTTAACACTTGAATAATATTGAAAATATTTAAAACTACTTGTTATGAAGCAAATTAAACAAAAACGTATGTAAATAACTCAGAATGTTAGTTATTCTAAAGTAGCTTGTAGATTTAAAAATAATAATAATATTCTTTATTTATTCTGGGATTGATCCCTTTAGAACAATAATAGGCATCAAAATTAGGCTTTAGAGCCTTAGAGTAAAATACAAAATAAAAATGAAATCATAAAATATAATGAATCTAATGGAGTTGAAAAGATAAAATGGACGACAATAATTAACAGAATATATAAAATAAAATTATAAAAAATAAAATAAAGCCATATGTCATACTATAAAACATAAGGTGACTAACTTTTGATAATAAATATTTTTTAAAAAAAAGATAAAAAATCAAATATAATTAAACTAAAAATAATAAATGAAAACGTAAAATTTCTGCGGTTCAATGGGCATTTAACATATAAATCGGAAGACCTTGAGGGGGTATGGTAGGATTACCTTTGTTTAATAATCCAAATGTTTAAATAATTGGTATAAATGTTTACCTCACAAAAGAACAGCAATAAAAAAAAAAAGCAAATAAAAAAAAAGGACATGACCAAGTTTGTACAATATCTATTTTTTATAACTCAATTCTAGGGCAGCACTAGACATTTTCTAATTTATGGCAAGGATATGGAACTATTTAAGGATAAAAATTGATTTCCTAGATATTTTTTATTCAAGACAGGTAATACTTACATGATGGACTCCGCTAATCCTTATGTTTAAAAAGACGATAGTTACTTGTCTCCTCTTTTATTTCCTTCCATTTTGATCACCATTATTTAGTATATGAAGGGCTCAATAAAGAAATTAAAGCGCCTCATGAAAGATAAGATTTATCTTTGGGTTTCAGGACACAAGCATATGTCTTGCTGTTATACCGACATTGAATGGCTTTACACCTCTCCGATGGCAAAACTTCCTTGGTTCATTTCTATCCCAACTCCTAAGTAATAATAAACCTTCCTATATCACTGAACTTCTTACCATGCGTTCTTCTATTCATTCTTTGAATACAAGAAACCAACTAATTATTACTACTAATTATACTTCATAACATAGAGCTGCTTCCTCCGACAAATCCTGACTTTTCCATTACTTCTCCTTTTGGAATTTCTAGCCTAATACTATTCTTGATGCCTCTTCCCTAACCTCTTCAAATATTCCAGTTAAATGTAAAATTGATATATAGCCAATCTAATTGTTTGTGAAGAATAGTTAGACCACCATCCATCATTTATGATCATTTGTTTTTAGGGGATTTAATTCAAGAATAAAAATCATTTACACTTGACAAAAAAGAATGACGAACCTTCAAAACTTTTTTCAATTTTTTTATTTTCTGGTCAATTACAAACTTGTATTATTGAAAATAATGAAGTAAAATAATGAAAAATAATAAAATACATACAAAAACAAGATTATATAGCGTGAGAAATGGATAACTACTCTGTGATACTCTGAAAAAAGGCGTGATACATATAGACTACTAATTAAGCAGCGAAATTACTTTAAGAAACTGCAATTCTTGCTGGAGTAGTGTTTATTATTGTTCCGGTAATGGCCGAAGGGGGACAGCAGTACGTGATGTAACTAATGGTGATGAAGGAAGGGAGTGAGGTCTTCAAGGGGGTTTAGTAGTCTTGTGATCACTTCCTCCTCCACCTTGAATGATCTTCAGCCCTTTAAAAGGTATATACATATAAAGATAAAAATATATAACAAAAGTGGTAAGGTTTCCTCGAAAAGACTTATAAAATAATGATATTATTTTATTAATTACTATGCATTATCGCATTACGATATTATGTGAGCATTATATTAGATATTATTATGTTTATTATTTTGGTGGCTTGCAGCTTAGAGGAAGGTGGGGTAAGCTGGCTAAAAAAGTGAAGCCAAAATGGCGGGCTTTATGAGCGACTAAGTGAGAGGCAGAGACGTAGGGAACAGTACTATATAATCACTGGCTGTCATCTGTTTCAGTTTACATTAAAATGGCGGATACTTCTATTAACCCCAACGTACACCTAATTTCTGTGAGCTTGGCTTTTGGGTCTTACTTTTGCTTTGAAGCAGAGTAAGATCATACCATCCTCCTGGTTCAAAGCAGTAGGAAAACATTTCCATGTTGGGGTGATTTCAGTTTCGTCCTGATTCCCAGTAAAAATAAAAAATAGCTCTTTCACTTATTTTAAAAATTGAGCTGCTTCGACCTTTTTTTGTTCGTTCATTTTACCAATGATGTGTATTACATGGAAGGTTCCAGAAGATGCATGTATTATGAATTAGTCAAAAAAATATATTATCCGAAATCGAACAGTTTTATATGAAACCTGAGAAAAATGTGTTGGAAACATGGGTTCAAACTGTTTTAATGATGGCCCCTAATTAAAACTATATACATGTGTGTGTGTGTGTGTGTGTCTATATATATATATATATATATATATATTGTAGTATTTTAATTGCTTATGTAAACAAAACATGTTGTTTTTACTTATGGATCTCTAAAATGGTCAGATCCGTTGAAAAAGGCACATCGAAATTTTATTTGATTACTATAATCTCCTTATTAAGGTGATTGGGAAAGAAAAGTGTTATATGTATAAAACAAAAATTTTGAAAATAATTGGTATTATTAGCCTATGTATAAATTAGTATAGGACTAAAATAGTTTATTATTCCATTTCATTAATTAAAGAAGACTTCTATTTTTTTTTCTCTCCACTGTTAATGATGTATAGATTTGTGAATCTTGAAATTTACTGATACTCAAGATCTAAAAAAGAAATAAATAAAAAAATAACTATTTTCTTAACTTTTCTAGGTATATATTTTTTTTGGTGGGTCATGAGGATCAGTCAATGATACAACTTTATTTGCATTGCCATGCCCTAAAATAAGAAAACAGTTTTTTATAACAAATACTTTCTTTAAATAATTTCAATAAAACAACAAGTACATAGTGTAATTTCTGATTAGAAACTATTAAAATTAAAACAATGTTTTAACTACCTAGCTTCAATTCAAAACCGATTCATTTCTGGCCTAAGCCTGGAGATAGTATGATTACAATGTAGAACACACTGCAATAGAAAATTGTAAGCAATGTTCTAATTATAATATTAATTAATCAGAAATTACACTATTCACTTGTAGTTTTATAGCAATTATTTGAAGAAAGTATTTGTTCTAAAAAAATACTGTTTTTCTCATTGTATGGCATGACTATGCAAACTATAAAGTTGTCTCATTGACTGATCCTAAAGACCCACCAAATATATACATATATAGGTAGATAATCTATTGCTATGTATTGGTCTTTTGACAATCCTGGGTATTATTAAGGTGTTTCGTCATCTGCCCTGGTCAGGGTATCCTTCTGCGAAGCTATTAGGGCGTCCCCGGATATGAAAACATCTGTGTTAAGTTTGTCACATTACCAGAGTCCCCTGAGAAAATTAGATTGGCTAACCTTTAAGTGTTCTAACAAAAATGACAAGTTTGACGAGGGATCGGAATCAAATTAAGCAGCTGCAGGCCCTTCCTGGACATGTCAAACTTTTTCACCCATTATCGACCCTGAGGAGGGGGACGCCTACCTCAGAAGCCTTCGGTTACCGATGGCCAATGAGAGAAGAGATTAACAAATAAGGTAACGCACCAAAAGGGAAGTGGGAGAAAAGGACAGGAAATCTAGATCAGAAACAGAAAACAGTCAAGAGGAAGACTTAGACGGACACACTCAACAGGAAGGCTTAGACGGGACCACAGTCAGGAGTCAGGCACAGAAGATGCACTTTGACCAGACGAAGTCGTGAGAAGG
>NW_027116287.1:583779-588598 GCF_000696795.3 Halyomorpha halys
ATGTAATAATCTATATTTTATGGCAACCTTTATCTGAATCATTTGAACCATTTGAATCATAATAACAAATTGTACATAAATACTTAGTTTCTTTATGTAGTTTATATATTGTTATATAAACTAATATACCACCCATTATTATACTATATAATTAATGGTAGCAACATCTTATAAATATAAAGGTATTTAATAGGTAAACTAGTCAATACACAACAGCCTTTGGAAAAGAATCCAATCATAATAATAGTTTTTTAGGACTCAATATATAATTAATTAATTAACTTATTTTTAGATAATCGCTGAAGGCAATTACTGGCATCCCGATAAAGTCTACAAAGGGTACATAGCACTATATATATATTTAAGTAGATAAATAGCAAACAAAAAATATATAAAAACTTAATGGCAGTGAAAACCATTTTTTCAACTGTTTAGCTAAAAAGAAAAGCCTTCAACGTAAAAAAAAAATTGGGTTTAAAATTAGAAAAAATAAAATTACTATTTTTATAATATTCAATCAATAAACATTTATTTAATAACGTTTTATTTTACACTTTACGAACACGTTTTCATAGTTCTATTTGAAGTTTAAATATCCGAAAAAATATACTCCTTTATAAACAAAAAAGTTGTGCAAATCAAATTATTCGGAGCCGAAGACCACCCGCGATAAGTAAACCAGTTGAGATAGTGTGTCGAAATAAGTGGCCCTAAAGTCCTTATTTGTGTTTGGTCCTGAGAAATTGCTGGCTGCGGGAGCTCCCTTTAAGGGTTAGAGGGATAGGGGTGGGAGGCGATGTTTGTATAGCCGGTTGAAATAGACTAATGTTTGAGTCCCCTGCTCCTACGCCATTATCACTCTACTAGTCGTAATTACTCACTCCCGCGAGATTACTGATAACAGCCGTATTAATTGTTCCTCTGAGCCAGGGAGGATGTTAAATGGCGTCAAGGAGTATCCTCCCTTCCTCCCTCCCTTTGTATAATCCATACCCCTTTCTCCCGCTATATTCCCATCCTCGTTACTGCATCGTCTTCATCTTCTAATATTTGAATTTCAATCGTGGGATTCATATTAGGTTATTTAACCACTATTTATGACAATCTGTACATGTGATAATGCGCTGTTGTTCGAAATCTATATCACAAAACCAATATTGATGCATCGAAAAGTGTACAATTGCGTTTCCTACGTCTTCTATGGTTTCAAGAATTAGTTGCCTTTGAGGAAACTCCGTCCTTAGCAGCAATAAAAGTATTACTAAACGTCCAACCCGATGATTTGACCCCTTAACACACAGAAAAAAAAAACAATAAACAATTTAGAGCATTGTCTTTACAAAAAAAATATTTGATATAGGTCATAATACCTATCTCCCTATGTAAAAATAGGCTATAGCCCCAGTTGTATGAATATTTGTATGCATCCTCACAATCGGATCTTAAACTTCTTTTTATATATGTAACACAAAGCCTTATACTTAGAGCAGGACACCAATCTTCACAATAAGATATATAGTTTTTGTTTATTTTATTTTATTAAGTAAGGAATGTCGTTTTTGTGCTGTTTTTTTTCACTCTGACTAATGTAGATAATCCTAGTTTGTTATTAGCTTATATAAATGATCCTTAATTCACCATTTAGGTATATTGAATTGTTATTAGCTAATATAATAATCAAATTTGGTTATAAAAAACAATAATAAGGCCAGTGGTAATGTATGAGGAAAATAGAAGTGCTCTACTGGTTTAGAAGAGATGAGTCCTGAGAAAGATCTTTGGAGCCGTTAGAGAGGAGCACAGATGGAGAATCAGAAGCACTGACGAACTAAACGAATTGTATGGAGAGCCTGATATTCTCTGTGCTATTAAGAAGAGCAGGCTAAGATGGATGGGACATGTGGAAAGGATGGAACCCTGTAGGCTGCCTAAAAGGATGCTAAATGGTGCACAAGGAGGAAAAAGGAAAAGGGACAGACCCAGGCGTAGGTGGCTGGATGATTTGAGAGGGATGGGAATCGAAAACTGGAGGAGTCTCGCTGGAGACCGCGAGATTTGGGGGAGAACAGTGGCAGATACCCAGGTCCTACAAGGACTGTAGCGCCCTAGATCCAACAGTGAGTGAGTGAGTGAATGATCATATAGTTTGTTGATTGTTATTATTATTACAATGATTGTTAAATTATGTACTTTACAGGTTAACTCTGTCTGTACGGGTTTGCTCTATAAACAAATAAATAACTTATTATTATATTATTACAGAGGATAAAGCTATATATGGAGAATTATTACAGTGAATAAATCATTGTTATTTATTTTATTGTTATCACATTGCTATTTTCAATTCTCGATTACATTCGAGTGTGAAGAATTATAGCAACGTAAAATATCATGCCGCTCGAATTATCTCGAGTGTACAAGTTAAGGGGTTAATTATGACATCATTTCATAAACTTTCACAATATTATGAATATGCTGGTCTCCTCCAATGCATGTCAAAAGCATATTACTTCTCATCAAACCATGCAACATTTTACTTTTGCTATAAGAGCTCAGGAACAATTTTTTTTTTTTAATATTTATTTATTGCTATTTACAACTGTACATTCATTATAATACATTTAGTAAATCTGATCTAAGTTAAATTGGAGTGTTACAGGCGTGTAGAGAAACTACTCATTGGTAGCACTCTAATGGCATTTTACATTAGCTGGTCTCGTGGCCATCTTCTTTTCAGGCGCCACGGAGGATTGTCAGGAATGGAAGAGGATGCAAGATTAGAAACTAGGGGGTTTGAGTGGTTATAATGGAAGGAGTGATATCTGGTTCGGGCTAGATCGGTTACATAGGGAACATTAAGGTCTTTATGTATCAATTTATTTGTGACAAAGTAAGGAGCATTGAGGAACCACAGTTTACCAAGAATGATGTACAACGTTAACTTATTACAAAATCATATTGACTTATTACATTTGAGCATATCTCTACTAAACTACGTAAAATCTCAAATAATTAAATTAACTTTTGATTAACATTTATTTTTACTTTTTGTTGAAATGTAAAATATTAAATGACATATTGAAAAAAGGAACTAAAACTGTTTTATTTATGTTATTGTTTTTAATCGTTCATTTTTATCTAGATAATACCTTTATTAATTTTTTTTTTAATAAATTATATTGTATAAAAAATAAAACAATGTTATATTGAAAGTGGTGTTTTTCCAGGTTAAATTAAAATATTTTTAACGTACTTTCCATCTTCTATGAATTAATAAATAGGTTCTGGAGCCCTCCTGGGGTCCACCCGGCCTCATTAATTGGGTAAAAATCAGGTGATCGAGAGTGATTCTGACCAAATCACCTCCTTGCACAACAGTTTGTCTAGCAGCGGTACTTCCTTACAAAGTACTGAACCCCTGACCTTTTATGGGTTGTAGCGGTACAGATTTTAATTTAACTTAAATGTAATTTCATCATTCTTTTTTTATTGATACGCCTTTGAAATAAATTAATTTAACTGATGAAATCAGCAAGTATTTTGACATTAATTTATGTAATAAATTTCTATTGTTTGTAGTTCTATTGTGCTTGAACTTATATTATAGTTGGACCAAAGGCAAGCTTTCCCCTTCAGTCTCATCAACCCTCTCCCCTCTCCTCCACCTCTACCTGCCATCAGCCTTATTATTTTCTCAGGGGCAATTCGTTTTTATCCCCGCTTTTCGTCTTCCCTAAAGGGGATATTTTAATATTAAACTTTTTTTTTTCTAACGACATCACCCTCCCTCCAAGAAGTTAGCTTAATTAATTTTCTTGTACTAAGCGAATGTTTATTAATTATTTTCCGAACAATCTGTAGTAAAAATATTTTTCCAACACTTTCAGAAATAAATGTTTCTGGAAAAAAATTTATGTTGAGAAGTAATCGTATTTTTTGAATAATTCCTTTTCGATTAAAGATTATACCTCATAACTCAGAAAATATATTATATTGTAGGAAGATAATCTGGATGGCGGTCAATAAAGGTATCAAAACAATTGCTATGTTTATAAAGTATATAAAAAAAGAATTAATTATAACAATATAAAGAAGTACACATGTAGGTGGATTGAAATCAAGCTACTAATAAATATAACCAGATGTGATAAAAGTTCTAAATACAGATCTAGACTAATATATTGTAGGAGAAAACTCATTAAAGTTAGTTATAAATATGGTAAAGTGGTAGGTGTAAATACAAGAACAGATAAGTGAAGTAGATATGGTATTATAATATATAAAAGGGAGATATTAAGAAAATTGATAAAAATAAACATAGAGGCAATCACCTGTCAGATTGAAACGCAGCGAACGACTGAGAAAAAAGGGGGAAGTCAGATTTACAAAAATGTCTCGACTGCCTAGGCTAACACTTAAAAAGCGTAAGATTTTTTATATAAAATTGTTAAAATTATTGTTAAACTTTGGTTAACAATAAATATTTTTTCTTCTATTTTGATACCTTTATTGATTGCCACCCGGAATGTCTTCTGACAATCTATATTTTTTTACGGTAAACTATCTTCTTCCAAAGACATATTATACTATTTAAAAATATACATTAAAAATTAAAAATTAATTATTCGTTCAAGAGAGATCTCGAAATAATGTTTACTGATTGCTGAATGTAGAAAAAACTTGGTCTTTAGATTTTTTAATTTTTACACAAATAACAGGCCTACTATTGTTGATGTTGTTGATTGTTGCTTAAAGGCGTAAAACCCTCTGGTCATCAACCCCTATGGCATGATAAAAGTAAAAAAATAAATAAATAATA
>NW_027116287.1:588938-589776 GCF_000696795.3 Halyomorpha halys
GTGCGTGAGGAGAGTATGACCTATTCTCAAGCGGGCCAGAGCAACCTAGGCCTACTATTAGGTCATCAACAAGATCATTTTTATTTATTAATTAATTTATAAATTATTTTTTGAGAATTAGAATAGTTTGAAGTTTGTGTTATAGATAAGGTATATTTATAAAAAGATAAAGATGATAATTTCAGATATTAAAGGCTGATAATCTAATAGAACATAAAAAACAAGGCCTACAGTATTTAAAATCATTTTATATAGTTTAATAGTCATTAATAAAATTTATTTCATCACGAATCAGGGTCCAACTTTTGGTACTTCCTTGCCTGCTACTGGTGCAAAAACTTACGTAAGTTAATTTAGTTAAACAAATTATAATGGTTTATTTTTGATAAAAACTAAAGCAAATTAGCTTTGAAAGGAGTTTAACAATTTAAAATAACGGTTGCTTTAAAAGAAAACGATGAATAAAATAATATCGTAACCTCAAAACGTTGAAATATTAATTTTAAAGCGCCTACTACAGATTCATTTACCATACATAAGGGTTAATCATGATCTTTAGTTTAACATGTTAAATGAAAAAACTCATGTTAAATGGAGAAATATTTCCTTGTTTTAGCCTGTTAAAAGGATATTAATGACATCACGAAAACACCAGCTGAGCTCTTCACCATTTTGTATGTTTTTGTCGTAACAAGCATTATAGTATTGTTGCTATGTTTAATATTATTAAAATAATCCTATAATCTTGAAATTATAATATATTCAACACTTTAACATGTTAGTGGTTGTTTCTTTACAAACAAAATAAGGTACTGATTTAAATAAATAAGATCCTATA
>NW_027116287.1:592826-598774 GCF_000696795.3 Halyomorpha halys
ATGTATTTATTATATATTATATGAATAATATTTTAAAGAAATTATGTTTAAATATGTACAAAAAAAGAACTTGGAGAAAACATAGCTGTTCAATAACAAGACATTAATTAGTAATTGTAACTAAACTAGGAGATTGAAACAAGACTAAGATGAGAAAGGAACATGGGAAGGGGGGAACAGAGAAATGGATTGAGGAGTAAACAAACAAATTCCAGGCAAATGCCACAGGAATAAGACCCTTGCTCTTTCTGAGAAATTCTCGATGTAATTCTGTATGAAAATTTATTATTGCCACTCCTTTTAATTTCTGTTCAAAGATAAAGATATAGAATTTTTACGCACTATTTATGATAAATTTCACCTTTAAGTTTCTTGCGTTCTCTTGAATTTTACATAGTTTCTGCGAAAAATGTATTTACAATTGAAATAATTTAAGGAAATACGTGATTCAGGACAAAATAAGTAAAAAATAACAAATATTTCAGAAAATATGTGTTTACAACAAAATATGTAAAAACGGCCAAATATTTAAAAATGTGTGAAATGAAAATGGCTTCTTTTGGCCAGAAATGTCTTGAAACATCTTTAGTTAGTAAGGAATCGAAGATATCATGGTCAGGTAAAAATATGTGAAAACATAAAAAACCTATCCCTACTTATAACATGGTAAAACATTTTACATTTAACACATCATGAATACTCCTATCATATTTACGTACGAGGGACACAATGATCCTAGACAATGAATACTTGTTTTGTTTTTTTTTTAATAAGATTTAGAGAAAATGGCAGAAAATATAATGCTGGACTTGTTGGGAATCATCCACGATCACATACATGGTAACAGATGAGGATAGTGATGTCTTAGTGGAAGGTATATAGTACATAATATGTAGTATATAATACAGATTATTTATAGATTTTTGTAATTTAATATAGATTACTTTTTACAATTTTACATGTATTACTTTTACGTAATATTTATTAGCCCTTATTTTTTTTTAAATTTGTAACTTTTTATTATTATCACTTATATATTTATTACATTTATTCAAATGTATTTAATTTATTTATACACGTATTTTGAGTATCGTTTTAGATTCTAATGTAATATAATTGTGCAAGACCATATAGGATTGTTATACAAATATATTTTTGTATATTTAGAAGTTTTACAACATAATATACTGAGAGAAAATTGGATGTGTATTTATAGGTAAATAATTGAAGAAAAAAAACCAGTAATATTATATTAAAAAAAAAGGAAAAATAATAATAATAATAAAAAAAAAAAGGTTAAAGAACTAAAACAATAAGAAACAAAAAATCATGTACTTCTATTATGTACTTTAATATATAATATATATGCCTATGTTATATAAGAATAATAAGATATTTTAAATGCAGTTGAGCGGCACTACTTTTTGAAGTGTTTCTTATGTTAGAGAACATTTGAACATTATTATACATGAAGTCATATATATTTTAAAAATTATAAAATGGTACGAGCAATTGTCGGTTATAAATAATTATTGTAATTATTTATAGAGATTGCAGTGGAAAGGCAGGCAGAGAACGTGAATAGATTTTACTGAAGCCATATTAAATGCATTTATTCGTCCCTGAAAACCACAAATTCGTATCCCTTTTAAGAGAAGAGAAAGCCTAGCCCTTCAATTAATATTACACAATCTCTGATTTGTTGTTTTCCAGTTAAATAGTTAATGAGGGATTCCGTCCCTGCCTGGAACGACATTGTTTTATAATTTCAATTTGAGATAGAAATTTCCAAAAAGGGTATATCCGTAATTCCCTAAATTCCACCCAGTCAGTTTTATATATCAGTCGTTAAATTTTATTGAAAGTCGAGTTATTAAATATTATAAAGTACACACCTATTTAAATGAATAGAGAGCGAAATATTATATTGTTTTAATAATTTGAATGCATTTTATGTGATCATCAACATCATCAGACGGAATAGTATTACAGCCTTAAAGAAGAAAAAAGGCAGTTATTTCACCCCAATTTTTTATTACTTCAATGAAAACTACGTATAATTACTAGTCTAAATTGATGAGAATGCCAAGTATAGGTAGAGGGAATAAAAAATGGTGGCTGTTTGTTAATAATAAAATAAATAGCGGCTCAAAACCCTTTAAAAAAAAATTTATTTTTCAGTCGGAGCTCTATATTTTAAAAACTACCAACAACACTAGAAAATCTAAGAGAACATTATTTAAAGAAGAGTAAATTTTCTGAAATATTAGCCCTAAAAAGCTATTTACGTCCAATAGTTCTCGAGAAATAGCTTTTTAAAAAGAAAAATTTCTTAAAAATCTACTGAAAGATTAATAGTTAGTTAATTTATTTTGAGAACTCAATATCTCAGTGACTATGGGACGTACAGATGTCTATTAGCACTAAAATGAAACCTAGTTTAATTTAATTAACTATATAGAAGGTTATGACCTTTACCTTTGTAGGAATATTAGTTTTCATGATATTTCCTAAAATAAATTTATCTATAGTTGTTCGGACAATAAGTTTGATTTATGAAAAACTTCATTTCAGAAACCGAGGGAATTAAAAATAGCGATTGTTTCAAAACTTTAAAAAAAATAATTTTCCATTCGGAGCTCCACATCGCTAAAACTACCTTCAACATTAGAAAACTCAATTAACTAATATTATAGTAAAATAAATTTGCTAAAATGTGATATCTACTAGAGTTTTTTACGTTTAATAATATAGTTGCAGTTTTTTTGTTAATACAACATTTTATAAACAATGTACTGAAAAATAACTCAATTTATTGTTCATCAATAAATGTATCAATCAATTTTATTGCTGGCAGACATCTCTACGTCTAATGATTTCTAAGATAAAAGATTTACTAACTACGGATTTTTCAGTATATATTTCACGAAATATTGCTTTTTAACGTAAACAGTCCTGATGGTGCTTATGTTTTAAAAAATTTATTCTACTTTCAATAATTCTCTATTAGGTTTTCTGGTGCTGCAGGTAGTTGCAAAGATATGAAGCTCGGAATGAAAAATTATTTTTTTGAACATTTTGAAACAGCTGCCATTTTGTATTCCCCCAAACTATACTTGGCAGACTCATAAATTTTAACTAGTAATTATACGCACTTTTCATAAAAGTAATCAAAAATTGGAGTGATATAAATGACTTTTTTCCACCGTACTCTAGAAGAGTTAAGGAGAAATTATGTGGGCAGTGAACAGTAGACAGAAAGATTTTTTTATTCGATTTTTTTGGATTCTAAGTTTGATAAAAAAAAAAAAAACCTAAGTACAGGAACTGATACCTGTACTTAGGTTTTTTTTTTTTTTTTTATATAATAATTTATTTATTGATATTTACACCTGTATACATATATACACATCAAGTAAATTTGCTGTAAGTGATTTTATGACATGATTAAAACATGTGGAGAATCTACCCATTGATAGAACTCCAAAAACATTTCTAAAGGAGAAGATCTTCTTTTCAGACGCCTAGGAGGATTATTAGGTAGTGAAGGAGAAGTCAGGTTAGAAACGAGTTGGTTTGGGTGGTTGGGAAGTTTATTATGGGAAGGATTGGTATCTGGTTCTGGCCAAATCGGCAACATAGGGGACATTGAGGTCCTGATAGATGATTTGATTTGTGACAAAGTAAGGAGCATTAAGGATTTTACGAAGGATTTTGGACTGTAAGGATTGGATTCGAGAGGAATTAGCTGGTTTAGTGGAGCCCCATAGCTCAAATCCGTACTGTATTTTGATAAAGTTCATTATTTCTTTGCTTTGATTATAATTTTAATTAATTTAAAATTCTGATATACAATGTTTTAATAAATTGATTAACCATATATAGGAATAAATCCTTTAATTTATCTAATCTGGAATGCTGGTTTATAATTCACAATAATTATATATGCAACACGAAACGAACTTATTTGAAAGCATGATGTACATCTACAGTGTAGAAAGCACAACGTAAAATTCCATTGTTGGAAATTTATATGGATGGATCCACAACATCCCAAAGAATCCATTAAACCATTTTAAAGTAATTTATAAAACTAAACAGAAATATAAACAAATAAAACAGATTTTTATACCTAAAGCCGAATGTATGGAAATATTAGATACTAAATACCCAATATAAACAAACCACCCAATACCCTCCGAATATATAAAAAAAAGAAAAAAAAAAAGATATAAAACAAACAACTCTAGTTGATAGAATAAAATAAAAGCTGTCTTTCTCAGTGGCTTTCTGTCATTGACAACTCTACGCAATGTCCAGTTTTGAACGACCGTTCTTGTGACACAATATCTCAAATCATCGTCTTTGTTTTTTGCATAACAAATAAATAAAAAACTATATCAAATAAGTGTTGTCTTCATATATTAAAATAATTTATAATGAGCATTTTATTGTTTCTTTTATATATATTTATTTTTATATTTATATTTATATTAACAACTGTATTCACATACATCTAATAAATTTGATGTTTTGATGTAAGAGCACAATGATATGATACAGGCATCTAGAGAAACTACCTATTGTTTGTACTCTAATTATACCTCTACATTAGAAGGTATCGAGGCCATCTTCTTTTCAAACGTATTGAGGATTTTACGAAGAATTTTTGATTGTAAACATTGGATTTTTAGATTAGATTAGATTTTTATTCAGGGCGATCAACATCTAGGTTATTACACCCTTTTTACTTCATCTATCTTCTTGAGTTATAGTTGAATGCAGACTATTTCCTTTTTACACTGGTCGGTATTAGTGGATTATATTTTAGTATAAAGTTGTGTTTCTTTGAGAAATTTTATTATTTTGTCTATGGATTCTTCTGAGTCTTTAAGGGCCAATTCTCTTGTTCTTGGGATTTTATTATTTTCGAAGGCTTGACGAAATGATGGGCATTCTTCAATTATATGCTTTATTGATAATGGGGAATGACAGGTTTGGCTTATAGGCTGGTCCTCTTTTGTGATTAAGTGAAGGTGAGTTAATTTGGAATGTCCTATTCTTACTCTTGCAACAACCACTTCTTCTCTTCTGTTTCCCCTTATGGCACTTGTCCACTTTTGTGTATTTTTTTTTTTGACTGTTTGTCAAGTAAGTGCTGTAATAATCGGAATCGACGTGCAGTGTCCTCTCTTTATAGTCTTCTATGAGGATTCTAAGTTAGTCATTTGTCTTGATGTAGTCCAAGGTAGCGTATCAATTCGAAAGGGGTAAGAGCAACTGAATTAAGGAATACTGTAAGACGGTCGGTAGGCTTAGGATGTGTAAGTGTAAGTGTAAAGATGATTTGATGGGATTTATTTTGATCCATCAATTTCGAAATCATTCTTCGAGAGTTGTCATATGGGATTGGAGAGTTTAGGATGCAATTAAAGTATTACTATTAGCTGTGAGTACACATGTGCCATCGGCATACACGGTGAGGATAGCGTAAGCATTAGTGGGGATGTCAGCTGAATAGATTGTATAGAGGATTGGACCGAGGATACTACCTTGAGCACTTCAGTCCAGCAGGATCAGTCCTGCTCAATCAAATCCACAGGTAGTAATAAATATGAAAAATTATCATTTTCAATAAAATAAGGTTTTTAAACAGGATTTTTTTACAGAATGTATTGTAGTTACACATTAACATTTCAATTTTTTTTGTTTAAAATTAAAAATTATTTTTTTCAAAGATAATTGAGTTTTGCAGTTAAATTCTTCATATTAGAAATAATATTAATATTACTCTAAGAAATATATTTTTTTTTATTTAATAATTTATTCATTGTTATTTACCACTGTATACAAATATATACAACAAGTAAATTTGCTGTAGGTGACATAGTGACATGATAAAAACATGTGGAGAATCTAACCACTGATAGAACTCCAATAACATTTCT
>NW_027116287.1:598889-613843 GCF_000696795.3 Halyomorpha halys
AGGAGGATTATTAGGTAATGAAGGAGAAGCCAGGTTAGAAACAAGTGGATTTGGATGATTGAGAAGATTATCATGGAAGGAATGGTATCTGGTTCTGGCCAAATCGGCAACATATGGAACATTGAGGTCCTGATGGATGACTTGATTTGTGACAAAGTAAGGAGCATTGAGGATTTTACGAAGGATTTGATTCGGGAGGAATTTGATGGTGTCTTTAATAAATATAAATCTACAATTTTATATTTATCTGTTAACTAATTCCCGATGCTTTTTTGTTCAATCGACGAAATTTTCGGGTTTTCTCTCTATCTTTGGAATCATTATACAGTTTACTATGCAATATTTGTTATATAAAACTGTTAGCTATATAAAAATTATATATATATATATATAGGAGCGAATTGGCTCACTGTGTAAGGTCCGGATATATGATGGATATTTTTGCAAAAAACCCAGTTTACTCTCTTGATAGATAATTCATATGAAGTTAGATTTGTACAGTTCTTTTATTTAACTCAGATAGATGCGGGTTATGGGTTTGAAGATTCAAAATTTACTGTCACTGAGTTTTGAAGACCACTACATTACACACACAACTAATTATATTAGTGGTACATATTTAACAAATAGTTGATACAAGGATCAAGTAGCAAGGTAACCAAGTGGTTTTATTATTGGCCTGCAGAACCTCAAGGGTTTATTAGCTGTCCCAGGAGGGTCTACCACCTCCAGGTACTGGGAATTCTCTTGAGATCTGCCTTGCCACTCCATCCAGAATTAACTGTACAGAGTCGATGGTCTAGAAGTCTACCACATACTCTGTAATACCAGCTATCATCACAGTTCAAGGTTGATGAATACGATGTATGAAAGATAAAACCTCAAAATTAAAATATTTTTTGCGTAATAATAATAGTCTCTGTAATAAATATCGAGTCCATTATTCCAAATATCAAATTTCATCAAATTGAAAATTTAATAAATTTTTTTTTTAATCATGTATGCATACTTATACTTTTATAAAATAAAAATAGATATGAACTAAAATTTCGATAGCTCCAGTATATTTATTCAAAGTATTAACGATCGTTTTAATTAAATAATTTCGTAATTCAAAACAAAAAAAAATGTATTTTTTTAAACAAATGTATACATATTATTTTTACAAGGATCATTGCAATATTAAATATACGTAATTGTCTTTTTGTTTACTAGACGTCTTATATTAGCAGAACATTCTATAGCTGAAAGCTCAACTACTTCAAAAACATTGATCAGTCTAATATTGTCCACTCTGCTTTTTATACTTACTTGCTGTCCACTTGAAATTGCAGTTACAAAAATGGCTACCCCAGTGTGGTGTAAGATAAACTTGACTTCATTTGAAGGGAGAATATCCAAGCAGGACTATGACATACTATGAACAGCTACTATCTACACGCCATTATATACAAATTGTCTCATAGAGTGTCCTTTGACTACTGCTCTAGCTAATCTATAATAATTGTTTTATGGCTAACATGAAGTATATTTATGTGTTATAGGAAAGTGGGGATAGGAAGCTGTTATAGGAGAGGGGTCGGCATGAAAATCGAGTGAAGATGGTTTTAAAAGTCAGTACAAAGGCTAGTAACTGACAAAGTTCTTCTCTACATCTGGAAGTGATATATAAATTTTCAATTTTCTATGTGATAGTTTAACAGGAATATTTTATGGTAATCGAAGCGAAAATATCCTAATAGAGACTGTAAAAAAGAAACTAAAATATACCCATTTCAAAAAGAATAGGAAATGCAAGAGAGTGCACATGTCCCTAACAAAAGATACTCTATCCCATAAATGCCATGTATTAAGTGGGTTTTTTTATTACTCTTTGTTAGATAAATATTTATACATATATATTATTAAAATAAAGGGATTTATAAAGCCAAAATATATTGTTTACAAAGGTATATCAATAAAAAAAAAATGGAATTACATTAAAGTTAAATTAAAATCTGTATTGCTACAACCCATAAAAGGTCAGGCGTTCAGTACTTCGTAAGGAAGTACTGTTACTAGACCAACGGTTGTGCAAGGAGGTGATTTGGTCAGAATCACGCTCGACCGCCAGATTTTTAATCAATTAAGGGTACCCAATTTATGAAGCTGGGTGAACCCTAGGAGGGCCCCAGAACCCACAGGAGTGATTCACGGCTACAGTGTAACAGAAAACAATTTTCTGCCCAGCCGGATTCGAATACGGGTTCTTGGATTTAGTAGCCTGGAGCCTTACCACGCTGCTGCCGCGCTCTCGTTTAATAATATACATGTTTAAATAAATAGTTTAAGTGTTGAACCTAAACACAAACAGCAACACACGATTTCACCTGTTTTATAACTCTTCCAGGGCTATATTAATAGTTTACAATCGCGTAAGTATTGTTCGTGCCACGCTCCTTGTAATACAAAACATTAAAAGCTGTCATAGCCTTGGCTCTATCTATTCCGAATTATTGAAAATCTCTCTTCTTAGGTACTTTTTGATCTACCGACATCCCCATCCTCAAGTTCAATCAACTTATTTCTACCTTCTCGTACATGTTAGAGATGAGATTCATTTTAAATTCTAGATTCTAGACTTGTTAGAGGACTCTCTAGGAGACAAGTTCCATGTAGTAACGTATGGGTAGTAGTTGTACATATTATTTCATAGGCTCTGTATTCTTCTCCCTGCAAATAAAAAAAGGTTCATCCTACAACATGCTACCGTTGCAATTCTGTAACTGATGTTATATTTGGTTTATATTTTTGTTTAATATTTCTTTTAAATTCCAATAAATCCCACCAAATCACATTTACCCTTCGACGTAAGCCCATGACCTCTTCCCCTACAATATCCTTTAATAATACCCCACTTATTCCTGTCGAACAGATCCATTACTTAGGACTACATCTCGACAAACGACTGACATGGAATCCTCATACAAGACTAAAAAGACAAGAAACTGCTCGTAGATTCCGACTATTGCAACATTTACTAAACAAACGGTCTAAATTGCCAATCCATTACAAAAGACTGATCTACATGACTATTATAAGGCCTATCTGGACATACGGAGTTGAGCTTTGGGGCTCCACTAAACCATCAAATTCCTCCAGAATCCGATCCTTACAGTCCAAAATCCTTCGTAAAATCCTTAATGCTCCTTACTTTGTCACAAATCAAGTCATCCATCAGGACCTCAATATTCCATATGTTGCCGATTTGGCCAGAACCAGATACCGTTCCTTCCATAATAAACTTATCAACCACCCAAATCCACTTGTTTCTAACCTGGCTTCTCCTTCATTACCTAATAATCCTCCTAGGCGTCTGAAAAGAAGATGGCCTCGAGATCTTCTTCTCTAGAAATGTTATTGGAGTTCTATCAGTGGGTAGATTCTCCACATGTTTTTATCATGTTACTATGTCACCTACAGCAAATTTACTTGTTGTATATATGTGTATACAGTTGTAAATATCAATAAATAAATTATTTAAAAAAAAAAAAAAAAAATATTTCTTTTGCAACAATGTATGTATATCCTTACTTTTTTTTTCATAATTTAGTATTTTTTATAAACTTCAAATCTGAGGACTCAATTGTTACTTTGAGAGTCCTCGTATAAATTAAAGAATCTTATTACTCGCTAATTATTATGCTCTGAATTACGGAGGAAAACCCAAACATAACGCATGTACATTGTTTTCAAAACCAACGGAAGAAAAAAAAGTATCAGAGGCTTAGGTTAAAAAAAAAAAAAGAGTTGATGTGGTATTTGCGATACGAGGACAAAACATTGCCCCAGCCCTGAGGGGAAGGGAAAAAAATGTGACCCCTTCTCGCTGATATAGAGTTGTAGGATCGGAGAGTGCGTTATGGAGCCTATCTGGATTCCAACGGGGATTGTCTGCGATCCCAGCTCTAATACTCCTCCAATGCTTTTCAATCCTTTTCTGATATTCTGCATATATACTCTGTGTGTGTGTGTCTGTATTTTACATTAGTATATACTATAGCAATACTATGCTCCAATACAGGCCTTATTGGAAATTTAATTTTCTTTAAAATGAGTATCTAGTAGATTCCAAAAATGTTAAGACTTTAAATGAAGTATTAATTTTTACTTTCACTTACTTAAATATGGAATACATAGTAAGGGGAACTAATGCGTTCGTTAAAAATTTTAAAATTCAGTTTTCGACGTATAAGTTTTGAGGTCTCCTGAGTCCAAATAACCAAATCTCGTAAAATGGTATATCTGGCTGTGTATAAGAGAATGGCTTAGATAAAAAAAAAAAATCGTAAAGAACTGAAATTACATATTTATGGTGGGGTTTTACACCAACTATCGTTAAATTTGATTTACCGGAATAGACTGATAGGGCTTAAAATTCTCTTCTTTTAAAGTAACGGTTAGTTTATTTTTTTTTTTTAATAATTAAGAATCTCAATTTTTTTTTTAGGAATGATAAATGGCTAAATATAAACAATATAAGGATTTGATAATTAACTTAAAGAGATAATATAACAAATATTTTTTACAGGTTTCTGGACAGGTGCCTTTTTGCTTTCTGGAAAAAAGAGTGGTAATATAAACGTATTATATACTGTTGAAAAGTAAAAAAAAAAAATAGTATATGAAAGCATTGAAAAGAGTATAGAGTGACAGGGAAAAATTTCAGTCCTAATACTATTTTATTTAAATTGCAAACGCATGCAAAGAGCGTTTTTTTCCATTTCGCCAGTCCAATAAATGTTAATATGTCACCATTCTTATTTAATAGTTCGTTAATTAATTTCACTTAACTTATACATTAGTTATATTATATATTAGTTTAGTTAAAAGGATGACTAACTCCTTAAAATCATTCTTAGTATTTTCCATATAGATTTTATAAAAATTTAGTATTGAATGTTTAAGAACAGAATCTAAATTTTAGTAAACTGTATTTCCAAAAGAAAAATGTTAAAATTTTTTAAAGAGAAATAATGTTTAAAGTACTATTCTGAAAACTGTTTGAAACTCATTTGGAAAATTAAAACGGGAAAGTATCGCCACAGTGAATAATATGAAAATATCTTTTCTCAAACGACCTAGGATTTTAACTAAAAATAGTGAAAACTGTGTCATGCAAGAGCCAGATTTTTTAAATTGAATTAAAATAATAAATAATATTAAAATAAATCAACACAAAAAAATTGTGACGAACACAATACACAAGATGGAGACATTTTATTTTAAGCTAAGTATGCAGTTGACCGTCATAAAATAAAAATTGCTTGTAAAAAACATTGCGTTGTAAAAGTTTAAGTTATTCGAGAGGAGTTGCGCCTAACAACTTGAACGAGGCTGAGTAATAAAATTAAATGCAATGCTAGATAAGAAACTAGAATGGGGAGTCCTAGTGAAGGCTTAACATTGAGCTTTAAACATTTGCATACAAACGCTCTCTATTCTTAAGAATAATGTTCAACATTCAACTATTATCCCATGGCGAAACACACTCTAACCGCATGGTTTATTTTGTAGATTCAACATTAAATAATACTGGGAATTATTTTTATTATCCTTGAAATTCATTACTATATTATACGTAGTAAATAGAAGATAAGCTGTAAGATTATTTAGAGAAAAAATTCTAGACTTCAGCAGCAGTCATATTATACAATCACCAGAGATTTTTGTATTATTACAGTCTACTGTATTTTGTATTTAAATGAAGTTTAGAATGGAAGACAGCTTGCAAAATTTTATTTATTCATACCAAGACATAACTTGTTCGGGAAATTCATTGTTTCAAATCCGTAGTGGTATTATTGCGACTACTACTAAGGAAATTCTCTATCACCAGGTCCACATCCTCCTCCCTCTACCCAGTATCACCCGATGACCTTAATGCATTTTTCAGTGACACCCTACTGAACGAGACTGAGACACACCCATCTTCTCCTCCTATTCCTCGAACTCCATTTAACTAGGTAGTTTTTATTTCCTTCAAATAACACCTGATGTCCTAATAGCCTCTGTACTCAGATCACGAACGAATGACTTGGGACAAGATCAGATTCCAGTAAAAATGATAAAACTAAGCCTACCTAACATCCTTCCTACTCTTACACACATCTAACTGTTCCCTTCAAACCGCCATTTTTCTTATAGCCTGAAAAAAAGTATTAGTAAGACCATGGAATAAGGTCCCTTGCCCCATTATAGCATCCCATTTTAGGCCCATCTCCATCCTATCAAACCTATCTAAACCTTTGGGAAGATTGTTACATTCCTAACTTACCTCATTCCTTGAACAAAATATTGTTCTTAGCCATTCCAATCAGATTTCCGATCTGGTTATTCCACACAAACGGCTCTACTAAACATTTCTCAAGACAATTCTATTCCTCTGTAGACCAACAAAAAACTACTACTACTGTCTAGACTTTGTCTCTTCGTGTATTCACCTCCATCCTTCTCAAGTACCTCATTCCCATTGCTTGGATTTGCCTTCAGTGTTTTGAGGTGGTAATCCTGGACTCACTGGCGTAGAGTTGTTCCAAATTTTATTAATATTATATATTCTTTATTCATTTTTTTTATCTAGTATAATTATTATATATTATCTACTTCTGCAGTTGAATGAATTGATAGTATTAGTTCAATAAAAATAATCAGTTCATAAAACAAATATTTATTCTTGAAATATATTGAAATTGATCTAATTTTCTCTATTTTTTGTTCAGTTTTTTCAACTTATTTACACATTATATAAACATATTACATTTTATAATATAATAAGTAATTGGGCTAACAATTAATAAGTTTTTTCAGTTGGCTTTACATACCTATATACATATATGCACATATATATGTGAAAAAATAAAAAAGAGGAGGGCGGATGTATGTATGCAAAAGAATGTATATAATAAAAATACAATAATTATGGGTTTAAAAAATGTTAAGTTATAATCAACAAATTAAAAAAAAACGTTACTTAAATTGTAAATTTACTGATAAAGTGATAGTAGAGTCCAACCTGTTGAAGGTAGGTGTGATTGTTAATGATGTTAATAAGGTTAAAGATAGACAATATTTTGTGTGAAATAGTATTAAATTTAAATTATAAAATCTGCAAGTAAATAATCAATTTAAAAATAGTGTTTGAAACTGTTATGATATTATTTTAATATTTATTTTGTTTTAAATATATGACATGGACAATAGCCTGCAAAACCGACTTTTTCAAGAATATATGACAACAGAAATTAAGTTATATTAAAAAACATTAGTATTGTGTAAGGAAATAATGTAATAATAATATAAAAACAAATTGTATAGGTTGTCTCTGTAAGAATGAGGGTCGAAACGTTGGAGGTGTTTGGAAATAAATAGTTGAGAGTAAAATTTGATCAATTGTTGTTTGCATTAATAATAAAATAAACTACTCTCAAACAATCAGTATAATAAATCATTAATCATGTAGTTATTTTTTAAATTATTTTGTTCAAGGTAGGAATCATACCAGTTATTTGTTACTATTAACGTTACCGTGACAGGTGAAATATAAGTATTTAGTGAAACTTATTTAGTGGAAAGGAGAAGTAGACCTCTTTACCGGTAAATAAAATAAATTATTATTCATAAATAAAAAAAAAAAACATTGATGAGCTACTTTCAACAAATTCAGGTAAGCTCAAAAATGCTTAAATATTACAATATTGTTAGTGCAAAAACTTATTTCTGTCAAATCAACTCACTAGTCAGTTTTTCTTCTTATAAATTATAAAGTGACCTGACTGTATGTAATATATATTAAATGTCTGCCTGTACGCAGTCGAATGTTCTTCAAGTAGGTCCGCCAATACCAGAATTATTGAACAGCCGGTGATAGCGTACCAATCAGCGATCGGCTATTGGAAGCCGACGAATCAATGCCGCTTACAAACTGAGCAGAAATCCAAATGAATGCCTTGTCCCTTGATTGGACGGCCCGTTCACGGGTCGAGAGGTGAGAAGACATGGAGTGCTGCTGACACCGACGGCACATTGCACAGCCATCGACTTTCCCCATCATTTCAACTGTTGATGTCTTCTTTTACCGACCATCAATCACCGACCGTTTGATAGGTTTATTATATTCATTGAATGGTGTTCGTGACACCATAGACCAGCTGGCGTAAGTGGATTAAAAAGAATTTTTATAGATACAATATAAATTATAATAATCGGAGTGGGGTAGCACATAGGCAAGGCACTATTACATTAACTCCAAGGACGTGGGTTCGAATCCGGCTGAGACAGATAATTATTTATTCTATACTGAAGCCTAGAGTCAACCCTGTGGGTTTTTAGAGCCTTTCTTGGTTTACCCAGCCTCATAAAAAGGGTACTGTTAATTGGTGAAAAATCTGGCGACAGAGCGTGCTTTTAAAAAAATCACCTCATTATATAACCGTTGTTCTATAAAGGGTATTTACAAAATACTGAGTCCCTGGCCCTAAAATAGTGGAAGGGATATGATTAAGTCCATATGGGATAAACCAGACTGATATCAGCCTGCACATCTTTGAAAATTTCATTGAAATTGGATTAACAGTTCAATTGATTATGTTCGACCAATAATTTATCTACACACTGACACTGAACCAAATTGGTTCCTTGATTTCTAAAATGTAAAATACAAGTGAAAATTTTCTATTCTGAAATTTTTTTTTTTAATTCCTGCATGAATATAAATTCTCTACCTTATTTTTTTTCCCACCCAGTCTCATGAGGTGGGTTTCCAAAACTGTGTAAAAATCTGGTGGTCAAGCATAATACTAACCAAATCAACTCCTTATACAACCGTTGGTCCAGTAACACTAGTTAAAAAGTAATACACCCCTGACCCCTTATAGGTATGCCTAAGATGCTGCAAACAATTTTTTTCAACAAAATCGACTGGAGAAACAGCCACTTTATAGAATTGATTTTTCACATTTTTTTCGAGTTTTATTACCGGTACATTAGTTTGATAATTAACTTATAGTTTATCATAGTTCTGGCAATGGACAGATTCTCCACTTAAGTCCTGAGCGTCTGCGGCTAGCGCCCTAATTCATCCTTCACTGACTTCACCAAGTGATCCGGTTAAGAAAGAAGCGCTGGGATCTCTGCAGTCCTGGTGGAATAAGTGGGGAGAAAAGTTCAGTTCGGAGTTTCCCAGGCTAAATGTAAATAGGAATGGTTGTGTTTAAGATGTTATTTAACTTATCTAATTTTGGCTTTTATTTATTTACTTTTTTCTTATATTTCTTATTTTATTATCATTTAATGTATATATTTGTAAATATGGTGTGAATGAGCTCTATGATTCCTATTACCATTGTCTATAAATATAAGATAGAATGTAATATTACACAATAAATAAAAAAATAAAAACAGTTTATCCCATGGAAGACAACCGATCTCTTCTGATCGTAATTATATTTTATGTTTTGTTAAACTGTTTATTCTTTGTTTAAATAAATAAAAATTTTATCAATTTTGTCTCAAAGCATTTTTATTCCTTTATAAGTTCGACGTTTCGGCCAATTCGGCTATCCTCAAGGACAATCTATCACAAAAAGCTTTTACTACACATATTAACTTTAATAATTTCAGGTTGCAGGCCTACCTTCTATGCCATAACGTAATCTCCTTTTTCGTTCTCATATTTGTTACATTATTCTTTTATATTTACATTATTATATTTATATTTTTAGTATAGGTATATAAGTTAATACTCACACTGTAATTCAGATATAAGCCACTCACTATTTTTCATTGTCTGTCATAGTGTTCAATTTGTAGATACAATTTATTTATTTATTTTTTCATTTTTTAGACACTACATGCATATCTTATATTATACATATCTTCTTACCTACATCATATTATATTTCATCTGTCACTGTTTTCAATCTACTACCATACCATTCCACGATTATCAATCAATTAAAATTTTGTACTATTCAATTATCAGTTATCAATTTTTTATCATTTACGATTTAATTCAATATTTTGTATAGTTCTAAATTTGTTTGTATGTTCCTTTTCAATTGTATGTTTCTCTAAATGTTGTTGTTATCTCTATTGTTCTATAGCCATGATGAAGACCTGAAACTCAGGTCGAAACGTCAGCATAAAATAAATAAATATGGTTTTGTTTATTTATGTTGTTCTTTGCTGACCGCACCCCCCGACAAACTTCTCCAATCTTTAATAATTTCAAACAAATAACAATATTATTTATAAATTATCAAGCCTTAATACAATTTTAGAACCAAATCATTTTAAAAAAACTACTTCATGGAGGCTATTCATCCCAGGTCGTTTATATCAGTCCACAAATTACCCATTTGACCCATTTTATGAGACATCAAAACAGCAGGGGATCATATAATTTTGTTAATAAGCAACTCTTAGATTATGTCTAATTACCTAATTAGTCAATTTTTCACATTAATATAAAAATTAAAATTATTTATTGACACAGTCAGTAGTAAAATTTATCACAACAATATTTATAACTTTCCCTACAATCAGGTCAAGCATTTAAATTATTTATTACAACTATATTTTGGTTACATTTCCTCTTTATTTTATTAGTATTAAAATTCATATCAAGGCTAATTATAATTATCAACATTAATTTTATCCCATATCTTTCATAAATTAATCTTACTTAAAATCTCTGCACAGTGTTGGTTCAGATTTCTTCTGTCTTGTTTATTCCTATCAGGGACTAAGCTGATATTCGTAATTCGCACCGTTAATTACTATTTTTTTAAGCAAAATAAAAAAAAAAATAAAAAATTTAATATTTGACATTTTTGCTTTCCAGTGGGGTAAGTGAATGTTACATTAGTTTTTATTTACTTAAGGAATGTTAAAATATTCCTAAAGGAAGTTTTGGAATTTTCTCAAGAAAAGTTCTTAAACGTAAATAAACGAGTACCAATTTACGATACTTTTTTGAATTTTTGCATGAATACAAAGCTTCACATAGATTCGATGGTGAGGAACCAAAAAAATATATACATCAGCATGAATCATATGTGACGACAATAAAATTGAACAATGGAGTAAAGCCTTTCAAATTGCCTTCACTCCAACCACTCCAGTCACTCCGCTTCCTTGTTTCATTTAAAGTTATTGTCAGGTCCTGCCTTTAAAATCCTAAGGAATAATTAGTTGAATCTTGAGAGTTGTAAAATATTTTTGGAGAGAGGGACAATGCTCGCGACAATTCAAACGAGCTTATTGAAAATGTAGCTTCTGTTTGCAACTTGGAACGACGTCAAAAACAGGTTCAGTGTAAACTTGATCATTGTCAGAATTAGTTTGATTTCGTTCCGCTAGGGGAACTCCTCAATCGGAAGTATAACGATCTTCCTGTCTATCTCAGCTACTTCTCTTTATTTGACAGCTTACATTTCAGCGGTTTCGCTTCACAAAGCCGTTTATTTCCCGTCGAGTCAGCAGTGTACTAGAGAATTGCTTGTACGTAAAAATTGAAATTATAATCAATTGTACTTGAATATGTAATTCTTTAAGCTTAAATCTATATATATTTGTTTTTATTATAGTAAAGAGGGATTAAAAAATTAATATCTGTTTCACTACAACCCATGAAGGGTCAGGGGTTCAGTACTTTACTATATCCACCGTTGTGCAAGAAGATGATTTGGTCAGAATCACGTCCGACCGCCTGTTTTTTTACCCTATTAAGGGCGCCCCATTTATAAGGCTGGGTGGACCGCAGGATAGCTCCAGAACCCACAGGGTTTTCTTCTGCTTTCCAGAAAATTATTTTCTACCCAGCTGGATCTTTTTGTTTCGTTTGTGTTTGTAGAAGAAGAAAATGTTCTTACTTGTAATGGGGTACTTGCGTTCTGCCTCATATGGAATGGGTCACCTGATGGATGGTGTGCCGCTGCTGCTCAAGGGAGAAAGGTGGCCATTCTCTGCGCTGCGTGCTCTGTCCACCACGCTCGGTACCGACGTCTTAGCCAGACATGTCTTCAGTTGACCGTGGTGCCAGAATGCTCGCTGCCCACTTAACAGGACGCTACCGGTTAGGGATTTGCCATGTTGGATCCTGAGTCTCAGCTTAATCCCTATGTGGTGCTGAGGTTACATAGACATCATGCCACTATATGGCTCTCCCTTCTAGTCCTTATGAATATATATTTCAACGATAGAGCAAACTAAAAGATTGATACCCCAGTGGACTGAACATATTTCATAAATAGTGGTTGTACCAAGCTTAATAATAATTGAGAACGTATATAGGTTAGAACAGTGTGTGGGGATGACCACGATGGACCTTGTGAGGGAAGAGAAAATATCCAATAACATTTAAAGGTGCTTCTAAAAGTTTGTCAAACAATGATAAATTCTCTCATTCGAGGCGTGTAGATAGATGTTTTGGATTGACTAGTACAATTTTGCCTGAATTTGTGGTTGACCCGTCAGGTGTCGGTTTTTGGGCACAAATCAAAAAGCGCTTGTGTTTTCAGTTTCTATTATTCTGGAACTGCCGACAAATACATTGGTGCTCTTTGGGTTTTAATAAATAATTGAATATCCTCATCATTTGGATTCATTAACACTTGTTTAAGGGTGTATATTTTAAAATTCGATCGATTCGGTGTAAATACATTGTTTTAAATCTTGTTAATTACCTTTAGCACATTTTAAAAAAATTTAATATAGCTAAAGTTGGATCCTTATTTTTATCATATTCTGTATCATCTTGTTTTATTGTCATTATTATATTAGTTCACTAATTGTAAATTTGCAGCTTTATTAATCACTTCAACATCCTTTTAGTTATTTTTATCATTACTATTTTTTATTTAATTTAATTTTTTGTTATTAATTGTTTTATTTTTTTACTTTATTTTTAATTTAATAGTTGTTAATTAGGTAAATTATTAATTGTATCTTTTGAGAACAATTCATATTGTACTTATCTAGCTTAAACATTGTATAGCCTCCACAATGCCCTAATAGTCTAAACTGTAATATTTACATTTCACTTATTTCTATTAATTTTATGCGTTATTTTGGCACCGACCATGAAATAGATGTCATCTTGGACCTATTTCATAATAAAGTACAAACTAATACTATTTTTATTATAAGAAACTGACTTGTACAATAGTAACTTGTACTTTAGTATTTTTTAATTCTTGTAATATCACTAATAGCCATCCCTATCATGAAAAAAATAAGTATTAGTATTATTACCACACTAGTTTCTAAACTATGAACTAATACTATTAGCTTTCATTATGGAACAGGGCCCTGGTCGGACCATATTGGATGTAATTTTTTAAATGAATAAAATAAATAAAAAATATATTATATTAAAATATTTTTAATATAATATATTAATTAAATTAAGAAGGTTCTGATAAAAAATTCTAAAATGAAGGTTAAATTTTTATGAATTTTTGTCTTCTACAACCCACATTGCTTATATGTACGTTTCATTTCATTTTTTTTTTTTGTTCCTTTTTACAATGAAAATAGAGCTAACCGTTTGTAGTCATTGAAAAAAAAAATTCCAAGCATGTGGACATCGACATTTGTTGCTTACGTTGTCAACCGAGTATTTGTACAAGTCTTGGATTTGCAACTGGCAAACTTGTGGATCCAACATAAGAATACTCATAGAGAAAAAGATGAATTGGTGGACAGTCACGGTAAATAGGGTGGGGAGCTATGTCCAATAAGATACCTGGCAAGGAGAAGCAAGTAATTCCTAGCAAATATTTGTGACTCTATACGAATTGGCCTATGAATATGATACTTATAAAATTGTTAGTTACCGCATTTTCTGTTAAAATGAGAGCTCACGTGGCCCTAAGAGTTGTGCCGTATTAGATTTATATGGGTTTCCTATGAGTAAGTATGAGTCCCAACTTGACCAGTATGGGATCTAGATATGGATCATATATTCTACTTAGGCACATAATACATAATAATAACAATATAGTTTATAACAATAATTGAAGTTTTTATAATAACATGTGAATCAACTCTTCTCCGAAAAAACCAAACTTTATTTAAATGTCACTCGATTTAAACAGAAAAAATCATTTAAATAACAAATGAGAATTTGAAAAGCTAAAATAAAAAAATATTGTTATGTAAATAACAAGTCTTGGAATAAAAGTTGAAACCATCAGAAGACATTTCTTCTAAAGTCGGCTATAGAACAAGGAGGGCTCAAATAAAACTGTAAAGTGGGAGGGACTCAACATTTTCTAGAAGCAGGACTTCTTCTCCATTGCATTGAATAAAAAAGAGTGTCGTTCCATGATTTTGTTATTTATTTCATCTGTAAATGAATTCTCTTCCTGAAATATTAATAATTTGAAAGCTAAAGATTTAAACTTGTATTGTTCAAACCCATTCTATTCTAAGGAACAAAACTTATTTTCCATTGTAAGAAATAGAATAGAATATCATCCTTTATCTCTGATTTTAAATTTCCACGAAAAAAAATATATTTCAGTAAAAAAAAATTCGGGTTGATAAAATAAAACATTAAATTTTTTATACTTAGGACTCCATCTTAACAAGAGACTTTCTTGGAATCCACAAGACTAAAAAGACAAGAAACTGTTCGTAGATTCCGATTGCTACTACACCTACTTGACAAACGTTCTAATCTTCCCATTCACTACCAAACCATCAAATTCCTCCCACATCCAAACCAAAATCCTACGTAAAATACTTGATGCTCCTTATTACGTTACAAATAAACTCATTCACAAAGACCTTAACATCCCATTCGTTGCAGATTTGGCCCAAAACAGATATGCGTCTTTTCATTCCAAACTCCTTAACCATCCTAACCCATTAATTCTTAATGAAAGGAATATGGTCCGGGTGCGGTCAAG
>NW_027116287.1:615923-626971 GCF_000696795.3 Halyomorpha halys
TTTGTACAGTTGTAAATCACATTAAAAAAATTTAACTAGCAATTTTTGAACATCAAAGATCAAGGGTGTTGCGATGAAAAGTATCTGTTTTTGAAGAACTAGCAACAATTTAACCTGGTTAATAACGTATAAAAAAGTACAAATTATAGAACAATCATTTCGAATTATAGTTATAAATTAATAATTTATCAATTGATCATTGATGATTTCAATATAAAACTCAGAGTAACGACAATTTTAAAATTCATTATTCAGGTGAAAGTAAGGTTTTAAATTATGTAGAAATTGTGAGCTCTTTAGCTCAATTTTGAGGCGAGTTTGAGATGCCTAAAAACATAATGACCGCAAAAAAGAATTTTTATATTTCCAAATTTTGACTGAAATTCAATAGGCCACAGAAAGTGCCTAAATAAAAAAAAGGGAGAACGTACATATATTATATATACACACACATATACCAACCAATATATGATCTTGGCCATAGGGCAAAAGTTTGTGTAAATATGTCAAAAAATAATTTATTCTAATATCACCCTATAATGAATATATTTATATGGAAATTTTCGGCTCTGTACATGTATAACTTTATGCTTTTCTACGCATGTGTATTTGTTTCTGAGTACACGTATTTGTTTCTCTCTGTTTTTTTATTTTTTTTTTTTTTTTTACAAGGGATGGTGGAAATCTTCAAAAAACAGGGATAGGCCCGTACCTATTCGTGTGTGGGATTTTTACCCGCTAAAACCACCGCCCTACACCTGTTCATTCCTCTCCACGGGACCACCGTTGGTCATTACTTCATGGAGGGAAATGGCTGCGTGCCGCTTTATTTTCACATCGCATGAGTCCCTTGTTTTTAATGTTAATCGCAACTTCTGGATCACTCTTCCACTCTTAACCTCTTAAGGACGACTGTGATGAATCTCTTCACTACGTTCAATCTGGTCTGAGCGTAGCATATGGCTCACCACGTTTTCTGGTGTGATGCGTCATCCACATTTCCGGAAAGGGAATGCAAGCGAAAAATACATGTTCCGCTGTTTCCTCGACAGTCTTACATTCTGCAGTGTTGTGCAGTATAATCGGCACTGAAAGGCTCTAAAGCATCCATGTCCGGTCAACAATTGGGTTATACATAAAGCCACCTCACCATGCCGACGACCATACCACAAGCCCACATCGGGCATTAACCTGTAAGTCCACCTCCCGGAATCTGCATCATCTAATGCTGTTGCCACAGATAGATGGTTATTTTTCGCTCTTCCTCTCTGGAAACGTGTAAGCGTCGTCGATAGTGCCTTTCTTTATTCAACAAGAAGTTCAACATACGGCATTCTGGCTATCACGCACAACGCCTCGTAGGAAACAGTCAAAAAAGCACTAACCGTCCTTAAACAAACTTTGCGATAAACGGAAACATCTGCCTCCTATGTGATTTGGTAACCATAGCTTCTTTCCAAATTGGGGCTGCATATAACATCATTGAGGATACAACATTAGCAAGAAGCCTTCTGCGACTCTCCTTAGGACCACCAGCGTTTGGCATAAGGCTTGACATTAAGAATGCTACTTTAGCAGATTTGGCACTGATTTATTCCGTGTGAAAATTGAAGCGTAGACGTGCATCGATCATGATTCCTAGGTATTAGGTAGGTAGCAAAACTGGGAACGAATGTCGTGCCTACCCACTGTGACAGTGATAGACTCAGTTTGCTTCCTGCTAGTTGCTAGGAGAACCTCAGTCTTTGATCTGCAAGTTGTTGGTCTACCGAAGACAACCAGTTCGGACCGTAGCAATAGCCTGGTTAGCGATGAGGGTAACTTCTTCCAAGTACTTTGCCGCCACTAGAACTGCAACGTCATCTACGATTTCTACAACCCCAAAATATTTCATTCTAATGTCGGCAACATTTGAAGCATCGAGATCGACTATATAAGATTCCTCATATCCCTGCCAATTCCAGTACAAATAAACTTTCTATTTTATTACGTTTATATAACTTATAACTCATAACAAAGTCATAGAAACTGACATGACTTAGTATTTCTACTAAGTAAAACTTATAATACTCAATTAATGATTTTTTTTGTTAATGTGAACACCGCATTTACCTCTTTAAGCTACATTCTCTGCGTTATAATATTTAAGGAATGTCATCAACACCTAGTAAAATTTTATTTACCTATAATTTAGTCCCTTGAATTTATTATAAAATTAAATGTTCCTGCGAAATATTATCTAGGGCATGTCTAACCGGGATCTGGGTTAGGCTGACTACCTGATTCACCGCTATAAGAGATCTGTTGCCATAGTTCATCCTGTTTATGTCATAACTCATCCGAGGATGAACTGCTAGGAGCCGTATGGAGATGAAACATAGAGACTTAGGAACACATTTGTTCGGAGAGCGGCTGGGTGTTGTTTAATTAAATTGAATGTTACGGTTGGAGTGGAACAAGGGACCACCTCCTACGACCACAAGAAGTTCAACAAGTCCGGGCGCCTTCTGCTGCGGGTAGGCTCGGCTTGACCTAGAGTATGTATCACCCAAGCACTCTCCACAATTCCCAGCTGGTCGAGCCCTAACCTACTTGTATACCTAATTGAACTTTTAAGAAACAAAATTACCATACTACTTTTAGAACATATTAATTGCATATATAGGAAATTCAAATAAAAATACGACATTAAAGCAAGTGTTAAAATCATCATTAAGACAGGAAAATATTTTTATTCGCTGTCCTACTTCAACAGTGTAACATCTCAAAAAATGTTTATTTTGAGATATGCATGTAATCTTAGAAATGAGGGTAGGATATACACAGTAAAAAAGAGAATCATCAAGTGCATATCTATAAGCCGCCAATTTTTGAAATGTTGCACAGTTGAACTGTAGCAGCGGTTTGGCTTCACAAGAGTATATTATACAACTATAATAATGGGGTTCATAAAAACAATGACCGTTTTATCAAATTCAAGATTTCAAAGGACTGTAAATAGTTTAATCCTATTTAATACTTAATGGTCCCTTTAGAGCATCCTCTAAGCTTTTTGATTGCATTCGACTTCTTCAAAAAAAGCCTCAGAAGAGTTAGTGTAGATACAACGTTGGAAAAGAAGAAGGGCCATTAATGGATATTGATGAGGTTCAGAAAGCTGTTGAGTCAAATCCGTACGTAAGTACTCGCGAACTTGCTAGGGAGTGTGGGAAAGGTGAAAAAGAGCAGTGGACAGGTCCCTCACGAACATACTCCTCAGAAATCGTAGTCCAGACATCACCGGATTACAACTTGTTTTGATCCATGACCTTTAATTCAAAATCTTTTTCAACACCAAACATTTGGTTGAAAAACGGTAATTTTGTTTCATACACCCCATTAGATTACACTCATAATAATTACTGAGAATACTGAAGTAAGTAATAAGTATAACTCAGGAAGGTAATAGCTTACAATTAAGTAGAAAACTTAAATCGGTGTTAACAAACAGTTATATGATTTAGAATTGTAAGACTCAACAAATAAATAATTTTACTAATTTATAGAATAGATATAAAATGATTCATAAATCAACAAGCTATAACAATAAAAAAGAGCGCACCGACTAGTTTATATTTTAAATAATTTATTTATTGTTATTTACAACTGTATAAAAATGTATATATTAAATAAATTAGCTGTAAGTGATATAATGACATGATACCAACATGTGGATAATCTATCCAATGATAGAACACTAATAACATTTTTAGAGGAGATCTAGAAGCCATCTTCTTTTCAGACACCTAGGAGGATTATTAGGTAATGAAGGAGAAGCCAGGTTAGAAACGAATTGGCTTGGGTCCTGATGGATGACTTGATATGAGTTAAAGTGAGGAGCATTATGGATTTTTACGAAGGATTTTGGACTGTAAGGATTGGATTCGGGAGGAATTCGATGGTTTGGTGGAACCCCGAATGTCCAGATAGGCCTTATAGTCATGCAGTTCAGTCTCTTGTAATGGATTGGAAGTTTGTCCAGTAAATGCTGTAATAGTCCAAATCGACGAGCAGTTTCCTGTCTTTTCAGTCTTGTATGAGAATCCAAAATACTTAATAATACTCCCTCTTGCGATATAACATATTCCATATAAATGAGTGACAGTAAAAAAAAAAAAAAAAAATGTCTGGCCCTAAAACAATAGCATTGTTCTTAGAGTTGGGCGAGTAAAAAAAACAAACCAATTATTTTAAACAAGATAATAATTTAAAATACTAGAGAAAGAATTTGCGAATCAGTGGCGTTTTAGTGAAAAATGATAGACGTAACGCAGAATGACTGTTGGCAGAGACAGCTCGAAGAACAGTGATAAGCCGCGTTGGTGGCTCTAACCCGCCTCGACAACCAACAACCTTTAATCTCTCTTATATATTTTTTTCTTTTATATTTCCCTTGTCGTTGGAGGTAGAGGGGGGGGTTATACGGATGACCTACCTTTAAATAATCTCTCTCTTCTTCCGCCAGAACGAGAATTCCAACATTCCTCACCAAATTATACAATAGAATATATTTTTTGTCTCCTAAATTCGTCAAAATGTTTTCGATATTATTATTGGATACGAAATAACTCGAAATTTTTTTAAAAGAAATTTACAATATTGCAGACAATGGTAGATTTCAATATTTGAGGAGTTTGCTATCAAAAGTCAATTTGATCACTATTGAGAAAATTTAAAAAAATTACTATGGGAGTATTGGATTTAGGTAAGTTAGATTGTTATTAAAAATACTTTTTAGTAACAAGAGAAATTTTTAATTTTTAATTAAGCTAAATAAGATTTAGTTGTAAAATTAAAAAAAAAATCTTAATTTTTATGAAGTTGATATAAAAACCTCTAAAAATATAATCGTCTCATGAAACCAAATTTAATTTTTCCTGACAATGTTGATTTCTAAAACTTGTTTGACATGGGAAATTTTGAATTATGACATAAACTGAATAAGTTTTTGATGTAGGATTCAAATTCGTCAAAAAAAAAAAACTGAAATATATTCAGTTCTTTTTAAATTATTTATATAGATCATACTGCATAAAATTTTAAGTAAATATGTTAGAATCTAGATAAACTTTTTTTTCTCGGTTTATATCTTCCATTGATGACATACAACCCTAGAATCGCAATGTTCAGATTTATTCCCCGGGACTTCTGTGAATTAAATATTTACTGACCAACAACCTTGTACATCACGTCCTCAATAAATACCTTTACATAGAAAAAAGTACACAATAGTATTATTTAATAAATAATACATATATTTATTGCATATATTATATTTTATTTATATATGCAACTTTGTTAAATACACTGTTCATCGGGTCAAAATGGAAGAGAAAAAATGTTATAAGAATAGTTTACAATGTAATAAAATGGATTATTTTCTGGGCTTTAAGATTTTACAAGTTTATTTATTCTTACAAATGAACTTTTTAAAACTACTTCTTCTTCTCCCTGAAAATGTGTTTTAGTTTTTAATTTATTTATGACTTTATCTTTATCCTCCATTCTATTTATTACTTTCTTTGTTAAATATAATTTTTTCTAAAATGTAAAATAATATGTTTTTGGACCTGCAAATGTTTTTTAGACAAAAAAAAAATAATATTCTTCCTCTTATCTTTCTAAGCTTACTATCAAATTCTGTCCTAGTTTATATTTATCCATTTTGAATGACTAAAAAGAATGCGAGATGGGTGACTTTTCTTAATTTAAAAAATAAAAGGTACTTTAGAAAAATATTTTTCAAAAAAAACCGCATTTCAGTCCTATCAGACTATTTCAATGAAGATAAAATCCATTTGATATTAAATATTATCAAATTTTAAATCAATATGCCGAATCAAATAAAAATTGTTGGGGTCCTTTTTGAGAAAATCGAAAAAATGTGAAAAATCGATTTTATATATAGGTACTTCGGGTTAGTCTACTTCAATGAAGCAGTTGCTGCCACATCCCAAACATACACCTATCCTAAACATCTTATTTTAGTTTTATACGACTTTTGGTTTTTGAGCTGGGATTTTCACTCACTGACCCTTTTGTGAAATTTGATTGGACTTATGTGAACTCAAAACGTATATTTCCGTCTTAATCTGAAATTCGAAATTTTTCACGTTCGCGATACTTTCTAGGACTATATATTTCATACATTGGTATGTGAAAGCAAAAAACATTTAAATAAATTAATAAAACACAATACTAGCCAATACACAAGAAGCTGAGCATGTTAAAGTTATTTATTTTTATTCTAATTTTATTTTTATTAATTTCTTTTAAATTTTAGTATGAATGTAATCAGTTATCACTATTACCTATTGCCCAACAATAATAATAGTGTAGTGACACATTGTAATATTTATCAATAAATATATTTTTGAAATAAAAAGAAAAAATGAATTATTTCACATTTTTATTAACTTTAATACTTTAGCTTCAACTAGAGGCATGGAGGCATGCTTTTCTAGATCATTGGTAAGTGTGTTACATGTTTTTAAATAACTATAAGTATGCTTTTTAATATTTTGTTGGTTCACACAAATACACTTCGGACCCACAGAGACCTCGTCCATCTTCTGATAGAACAGCACTGGACGATTGCTACAACCTTTTGTCAAGTTCTACCCGTACCAACAGAGAACCGGATACATTCTAAACTGAATAATATCACCAAAAATTATTTGTATAAAATAAGCAGTACCCGCAGAGTGGGATTTTAAATTTTCATTTGAACCCAAAAACTCCAAAATTAAATCCTATTTTCTAAAGATGATTTGTAGGTTTTGTCTGTTCGATAATTTTAAATATGCAGTATTTTTTATTTTATTTTTATTAATAGAAAAGTATATAACATGCTCAGCCTCTTGTGTATTGCCTAGTATTGTGTATTATTAATTTATATAAATGTTTTTTGCTTTCACATACCAATGTATGAAATATATAGTATTAGAAAGTATTGTGAACGTGAAAGATTTCGAATTTCTGTTTATCTGCCACTACACTATTATTATTGTTGGGCAATAGGTAATAGTGATAACTGATCACATTCATACTAAAATTTAAAAAAATTAATAAAATAAAATAAAATTAGAATAAAAATAAATAAATAAATGAAAAAATACATAAATTCTCTCTCTAAATAAATAAATAAAATTAAAATATCATAATCACTAGTCACGTCTACTCTGGGGATCCCCGAGCCCACTCACGTTTGAGGGGTAAAACAGGGCTCTTTGAGATCCCAGTGCAT
Organism: Halyomorpha halys; assembly: GCF_000696795.3. Lineage (NCBI taxonomy): Eukaryota > Metazoa > Arthropoda > Insecta > Hemiptera > Pentatomidae > Halyomorpha > Halyomorpha halys. The sequence goes on from NW_027116287.1 coordinate 623,209, forward strand.
CCCTTCAACAGCGTAACTAATAATGAGCCAGTGAAGGCTGAGTAAGTGCGCTAATGCCACAAACACTCAACTTGAGTGGAGCATCTGACCATTTCCAGAACTCTAATTGTCCAATTTTTTATTTTATAATAAATTTCTTGGCCACTGTCGTTTGAACCTTCGAGGTAGATTGTAGGGATGGGTGGAACTGGATAAGGATTGTACCAAAGGATCAGGATGATTGGAAAGATTTATTTGGAATTTTAAGAATTTGGTTGGTAAGAGTTCAAAGACATAAAGTAAATGGGGGTAATGGTGTATTGTTCAGTTGGAAATGTAATAGGGTTCACTGACTATGGTTCTAAGGATTCTTGATTGAATCGATTGGATATGTTTCATGTTTGATGGTTTAGCTGTTCCCTACAGTTCAAGTCCGTAGGTCCAGATAGGTCGGAGTATAGTCTTATAAATTAGAAGTTTACTTAAATTAAAAATTAGTAAAAAAAAAAAAAAAAAAAAAAAAAGGACAGTATTTACGATCCAACTCCGAGCTACAAACATTGCATAGAATTATAAACATATTAACAACGAGCAGTTATGCTATCGTATTTTGGCGTTGGAACATCAAGACATTTTTCTTCAATTGATCGAATAGTAGCACCAGACTTATATATTACTCGAGTGAGTTGTAGGATCGTAAAGCCTTTTTTTAAGTGACCAATTATTTATTTATGATAAAATGCTTTTAATGAAGCTTATTAATAATTAGCGCTGAGATATCATCGGACCGAAGCTAATTATGCCCAGAGCGTATATATCGTAGACGGAACTTTAGCAATTGGAAGGCTGGAAACAATGTGAGCCCTGTGAAAGGGTTTGATGAATGTTTCTCTCCCGTGACTGCTCCCCTTCTGACCTCAATTTCTTTGTTTAGTCTCCGGTCGTGGTAATGGTCGTTAGCCAGTATTTCCGATTGGAAAAATTAAAGCTGTAACGCATGAATAAACAACATAAATAGTAGATAAAGGTAAGAATCAACTCAGAACACTATCAGAGTGGTGGATCAACATAAAAACTAGTCAAAAAGTTTTAATAAATATCGTATTTTATGCCCGTATTGAAACCTCTCTTCAATGGATACAACAATTTATTTATTGATATTTACAACTATATTAAAATACAAGTAAATTGGCATAATACAGACATGAGAACCTACTCAATTATAGAACTCCAATAATATACCAAGATGAGAAGATCTAGAGGCCAAATTCTTTTCAGACGCCAAGAAGGATTATCAGGTAATGAAGGAGAAGCCTGGATAAAAACAAATTGGTTTGGATGGTTGTAAAGTGTATCATAGAAGGGAATGGTATCTGATTCTGGACAAATCGTCAACATATGGAACATTGAGGTTCTAAATTTTTGTATGATGGAAATTTCTATGGATCTTTATATGAACTTGTTTTTGAATACAAAAGATAAAAATCATAAAAGCACCAATAAAAAAAACAACATAAGTCGATGAATAAGAAAGAGGCAATAATGTTAAATAAAAATTAATTTACGTAGAATTTTTAAAAATCTATTTTTCGAAATTTTCAACTGTATTAAATAAAATTTCTTTCAAAATTTTACTTAACAAAATTTTCATTTATATTTAACAAATCGCATAAGATAGATTTGTGACCGCTATTAGTAAAGGTTTCAAAAACGAGACGGTTTTGGCGCATTCATATGAAGGGCATGATTTTGGTACTAAATCTGTTTTATTTTTTTAATGAAAGGTGGGAAAAGAAAATTTAAAAACTAGTACAGTAGCTATAATTTTTTTTTGTAAATACTTCAGTTTTGAAAATACTTAAAAACAAATCTACGGGATAAGCCATTTTACGTACCAACCCCCCTGATTTCACACAATGTCAGTAAAACCAGAATAATATTGGTTATAATTGGTCTTCTTCCTATATGAATTTGGGAACAGACAGACAAAAAAAAAACAATAAACAAATTTTTTCTGTAATATCTAAAACGGAAAATTGAGAATGGAAATTTTTACCTCAGAGGAAATATGTCTCTGTTTTTCTCTCTCTATTACTGCATGAATAAAAACTATATTATATTTATTTAAAAAATAGAATTTTCTTCCAATTCGTATTGGGTTATTCAAATAATAGAATTCAAACAAAAGAAACTGCTATATTTACTATAAGAGAGAAATGATTTATTTAGGCATGCTGCTCAAAGTTGGTTGCAACAATATACACCATACCAATCAATCCATGTTCGGACATATATACAATACATTTGTCCTACCTTTTCCTTATACAGTCAATACTCGTCTAAACACTATATACAAATATTTCAAGTTTAATTTCTACTAAACAATTTCATTCCATTTGATAATTTTACTTGATTTAATTTTCCCTATTACACTCTCTCAGACCTCCCACTCTCCATTGATCCACTACCCACGTTCGATTCGTTAAACAAATTAAATGAACATATCACTAGATAGCAATTAATCAAATCAAAGACATAGTCACAGCAGTAGATCAGTTTGAAAAAAATAAATGAATAATTTAAAAAACAAATTTATACATTTAAAAAAACCCAAAAGTTAGTTAAAAGAAATACTTCAATGAACAAATGAGTTGAAAGAAATATGGTCCGAGTGCGGTGGAATTAAACTTAAATAATAAAATTGTGTACTATTTTTATTTGAACCAACGTGTTTAGCCCTGACGAGACTCTGCAACGTGTGGCGAAATGTTGGCTCAAATAAAAATATTACTATTTGAGTTTAATTTATTATCTTCACCACGTATGCCGATGACACATGTGTGCTCGCTCTTATAAATAACATTTTGACTTCATCCCAAACTCTTCAATCCCATATCACAGCCCTCGAAGAATGGTGGCGTAATTGGAGGATTAAAATAAATTCCAACAAATCCCATCAAATTACCTTTACCCTACGTCGTGAACCTACTGACTGCCCTACAGTATACTTCAATGGTGCCCTTACCCTTGTCGAACAGATCCGCTACCTTGGACTACATCTGGACAAACGACTAACCTGGAATTCTCACACAAGACTGAAAAGACAGGAAACTGCACGTCGATTTCGACTATTACAGCACTTACGAGACAAACGGTCCAAACTTCCAATTCATTACAAAAGACTGATTTACATGACAATTATAAGACCTATCTGGACATGCGGCGTTAAGCCTTGGGGCTCCACTAAACCTTCGAATTTCTCTCGTATCGAATCCTTACAATCCAAAATTCTTCGTAAAATCCTAAATGCTCCCTACTTTGTCACAAATAAAATCATCCACAAAGACCTTAATGTTCCATTTGTAACCGATCTAGCCCGAACCATATATCAACCCATTAGTTTTTAATCTTGCTTCCTTTTTTATTCCGGACAATCCTCCGAGGCGTCTGAAAAGAAGATGCCATCGTGACCTTTTATTGTAAAAATGTATTTAGAGAGCTACCAATGAGTAGTTTATCTACATGGTTGTACCATACAGTTGTAAATATCAATAAATAAATTTAAAAAAGAAAGAGTTTAATTTGACCGCACCCGGACCATATTCCATTTATTGATACATACGGTCAATCAGCAATCTTCCAGGATGTCTTAAGAGAAATAGTTAAAACATTTTTTTTTTTTTTTTTTTGTAATTAATTAGATTTATTTATTGATAGATATTACAATCTGCCACACAGTTGTGGGCAATAGGTAATATTGATAAATGATCTCATACATACTAAA
>NW_027116287.1:628041-650670 GCF_000696795.3 Halyomorpha halys
GTATCATCAGCAAATGTCGCCAGGAATGTGTCTGGAGTGATGGGAATGTCAATAGTTAAAACAAAAGTCAACAGGTGACACAGGACTACTGTAAGTGTTACTGAGAGTTATGAAACTGTTATAGCAGTTCAATAAACCAAATACATAGTATGAAAGAATCAAGATGCATGAAACTGACATTACACATTCAAGGCAGGTATGTACATGGAACGAAACGTTTCAAATAAAATCGACTGACCGGTAGTATTATAGAATCGATTTTTCACTTCTTTTTTTTTTTTAATAAATGACTAATGATTTTGATCAAACTTGGTACACCAATGTATATTCGAGTGATCTTTAATATCAACTACGTCTTATCCTTAGTGAAATAGTTAAACCTGGCTTAACTTTTCAAAAATGTTCTTCGAAAGTACCTTCAATTTTTATCCAACTAGCTTGAAGCCAAAAGGAGGGTAGTGTATTTAGGGGTTTCACATGACTTACTCATTAGTAGATTTGTAACAACCCAATAATATGTTTAAGGAGAACCACTTAGAAGAAATATGAGTATAAGATAGGATTATTTCTTTTGTAGGGTTTTTAATTCAATCATTTATTTGTTTATTTAAAATAATTAACCATTTTACATTGTTAACAATGATAAAAATCCGTAAATACAAAATATGAAAGAATTTGATAATAAAATAAAGGAGAAATAGAGACAGCAGTTTGTAAACTGAGAAATCGGCGACAGCCGAACTTGTACGGTCTCTCCCGATCGCAATCGTATTTACACGGCTTTGTTATATTTTGTTAAACTTTTTATTCTTGTTAGGAATTCAGTTGATATTTGTAATTTGTGCCTATAGAAACCTTAAACTATGAATTTTAACAGTATAGCTGTTTACGCCGGAGCCTGAACCTAAATGATTTAAGAAAGGACGCAAACGTTTAAATAAAAAGTAAGAAAGGGCGCCATCTAGGAGAACAAGGGCAACCAGCCCTGGTAGGGATAATCCCTTGAAAGTTAGGACCTGCGGATGCAACCAAGAACCACACCCACTCTGTTACCAGCGCTAGGCAAAGGATGCCCATGTAACACAGGACGGGTGTGGTAATGGAGGCACCCAGCGCGGAGGCCGGCCCATCGCAACAGGACGAACAGGTGACATACATCCAACTTCTTTTCCTGCCGCTCATCTCACGTAAGATAACATCTCATCACAGCAATAAGACCCATATATCAAAATTAATGTTAACAATATTATATATATATTTTGGCTTACCCAATTCTACAGTTACCAGCTGCTATAATTCATTTTCCGTAATACATATTATTTATTTTATCAATAATTATGTTTTTGTTTGTTTTATAACTAAATCCAAACTATTCAATACCAATTCTCTTCGTCAAGGCAATGCCGGGACCAAGTCTCCTGAGGCTATATAAGACATCATTATTTTTATTCAAACTGTTAAGCTCTGAAAATTATACGATCACCCGGGGAAGCGGAACCAGTCCTAATTTATTAATGGCTGGCAGTTTTGGTAAGTTCAGTTTTGAATTTCCACTGTCACTACAATAGCAATAAAAAATAAAAATTTTCCCCTTAAAAAGGGTAAGTTATGTGATCAATGGACCGCACTAGATTCTACTCACCTAAGGAATGTTTACATGTTACTTAAGAAATTGGCAAGAGAATATCAAACCGCTGATTGAAATTAAACAATGTATCACATCTCTGAAAATTCAACTGAATAAAAGCTAATAATACCATCCTTAAAAAAAGTTTTGAACAGGGCCTTTGCCATATTTAACACCCATTGTTTTAAATGAGGGTTTAAAGGGTTGTTTAGGAGCGGGATTATAACTGATCATGTCAAAGCTAGAGGCATTATTAACTACTTTCAAACTCCCACGGAATAACTCAGTTTAAGAGTGAAACTGGAGTTTAGTTGGTAAGCGGGTTGATAAATAAATTTCGGTCTGGTTTTGGCCTAATGGAAGTTTGCTCATAAAGGGAGGATAGGTTGCTCAAGCTAAGGAAGACTAACGCTGTATACCCCAGCCTGCTCTCCGCTCGATAGTCAACTGCCTTTCAAGTCATCTCATTCTCAAACCCAAATCTTTGTCTGAGTAACTTAATATAACAAAGAGTATACTAAAAAAAAAATATTATTATTCCTGCATTAAGAATGATTTTATATATTATCTGTAGACATTAAAAATAAACATATACATAACATCACACAAGACAATTTTTACTCCAAAAAAAATCCACGAAATGTAGTGTAATAATAATAATAAAACCAATTTCCAACAGAAATAAAAATATAATGAGGAATGATAATAAAATTAGTACATATAATAATAACGATTAAAAAAAAAAAGATTGAAATTTTTTTCATTTTCATTTCATTTCATCTATAGATATATATTTTTGTAAACCCCTATTTGAAATTATAGTTTGGTAGTTAACGTATGTTATATGTTGAGAATTTTCTTTCATTACCCTTGTTTAAGAAAATTGTTTGTTATTAGTTAAATATGTATACCAATATTACATCATTTGAAACTACATTTTTTCAAATTCTCTAATTGAATTGCTCATATAACTATTCACATTATAAATTTCCATCACTAATCGAAAGGACCAAAATATTAAATTGGGACTATGCATTAATTGTATTTACATTTAACCAATTTGAAAGATATGACAGAAAATTTGAATAAACAAGAAGTCTATAAAATGAAACGTAGAGCTTGAGATGAAAAATGGGCGAAACTTCTAATTTATATTTAAGAAAAAACTCGATAAAAATTACTATTTACAAAATTTTGGTTTCATTTCTAAAAACAAATTTCGCAATAACAGTTACTGCACTATTTTTATTTTTAAAATTGTCTGGTTTGCTGAGTTTCAGAGGGAGAAATGAGGTTTAGTGAAAATTGCGCCCGCATTTTGGGTTTAAATAAAAATTTGGAAAACAAGAAAATATTCTGACCTAGCCAATAAACCCATATTAGCGAATTCCAGAGAAGGGGGGGGGGTTGGAAAACCGAAATCACTTGACAGCCAATATTGTGCAAATGAAATGTGTAAATTGGCAACTTGATGCGAATTGCTTGTAAACCTCGTGAAATTCATGAAATATAGCAATTTTCCATGCTACGATGGGACTCGTACTTGATTAATATGTCAATTTGCCTAATTGAGTGCTATAATTGCCCATTTGATTGCGAATGGAGGACAGAGCTGTTTTAATGACAACATATTTGTGTTTGTCTTTTTTCTACCCCGTTTTCTTTATTAATGCTTTTGGCATCCATTGATTTTTTTTTCATTCTTGAGAGACCATTACTAATCAATTCACAACTGGGCTTAGAAGTATTTTCAATAGTGATTTATGTCAGTTTCCCCAGAGCAAAGCGGCAATATATCGTAATCAATTTCACAACAAAAACCACTTTTTTTTATTAAGATAACATTTAAAATTTATTTTGCATAACTCTAAGATATTTCCTTTATAAGCGTTTTTAGTTCGAATTAAATTTGTTTTTCTTAATTTATTTTATTTTTAAATCGTTTACTTTTCTAGAAGAAAAATATGATGTTTCACATCTACTAATGTTTTACATAGTATTAATAACGCTTAAAATAAACAGAGAATAACTTTAAGAAGATACAAATTAGACTTCACTAACAAAAATTTATAAAAACGCGACTAAAATGTTCTGTAAGATACTTTATTTAAACGAATAGAAATATGATACATGCTTAATGACACTAAGTAAAGTCGCAGGGTCACCCACAGAAGAAAAGTGCAGAAACATGGCTGCTATCATGAAGAAAAGAGGAAGAGTTATTAGCTCTGCAGTGGATACAGGCCATCTTGGTATAAATGGTAATGAACAAGCTGACAAGTTGGCTAAGCTAGGTTGAGCAGAGAATCAACCTGTTACCTAAAGAACAATAAAATCAATTATAAGTTGTTATTGTAAGGACAGAACAAGCGCTAGACACAAAGTTCAAGCGGAAGGAAAGAAGTGGGAGAGCCTACTGCATAAGGATAAACGGATCCCCGGCAATCTTAGCAGAGCTGAGATAGTTGCTTGGTTTAGCCTAGTAACAGGACATGATCTGCTCCAAAAACACCTCAATCGAATTGGCATCGTAGATTCCCCGAAATGTCCTCTATGCAACATGGGAGACATGGATGGAGACCATCTTTTGACGTGAATTGGTCTAGAAGATGTTCAGCTGGATGTGGACCAACTAAAAGGAAAAGTAAAATTTTATTGGACTGCGAGAGGGAAAATGACATAATAGCCCACTTCCTTTGGTGTAGATAGTACAAATACTATCTACAGGATTCTATATACAACCTGACTTGTAGAGTGTACTTCGACAACTAATATTGTTAGACTACTCTCTAGAATAATAATACCTATCTATAGTCAACTACTTCTTAAATACACCAAGATGGGGGAATAACTGAGAAAGGGGAATGTAGACAGATAAGAGTATCGATGAAGGGAAGAGCCAGGAATTGATAATAGAATCAAAGCTTTGACAGCTTCCTGTGTGGAATACTAGGCCGCGTGACATGAAAAAAAAACCTTGTTCTACTTATGGACAATTAACCTTCAATATGTGGTGCTGTAAAAAGGTAAAAATTGTTATTACTGGCCTAGAAAGAGTTATTTTTTAAAAAGGAAACTTAGTGATGTCCTATCCCAAAGCATATTTTCTAGTCAGAGTTGCATATTTATTGCTATTTGTTTGTAAGGTGAACAGTTAAACTATATAAACATCTAATGAAAGGAATATGGTCCGGGTGCGGTAAAAAAAACCCAACTCAAATAGTAGAAATATACTATTTTAATGAGCCAACCTTTAATTTTTCTTAATTACTTACACACATTGTATCCCATTATTTTATACTTTACTTTTCCTTTGTTTCTCCATCTGTTTTAATGTATGTATTTAATGTATATTTCCATTTATTGTTCACCTAATTTAAATACTGTTCTATCATGTTTACTTTACAAATTATTTTCGTTATTGTGGCACTACTGCCGTCCCCACTCCTCCCATTACCAACGGTCATTTTTGTTTTGACTGCCGTCAAAATAGGTATGCATTCTGTCTCATCATTTGATTTGTATTCTTTTTTCTTTTTACATCTCTTTATTTGTATGTTCTTTAATATTTCTTTTGTTATCTATTTGTTACTATTACCCTTTACATTTACTATTTACTACCTTTAATTTTTCTTATTATATCTTACTTTTTTACATTTTATACCCCTGTTATTTTACACTTATGTTTTTGTTTTCCTTATGTAACTATGTGTTTGTATCTTTTTTTTAGCCCTGAAGAAGCCCTGCAACGTGGGACGAAACGTTGGCTCATTAAAATAGTATATTTCTACTATTTGAGTTGGGTTTTTTTTACCGCACCCGGACCATATTCCTTTCATCTTTACACACGGTCAATCAATGATCTTCCAGTATTTAAGCATCTGTATTAAACAAAGTCCACAAAATACTATATGATTAAAAAAACTTCAATCGCTATAATTAAGAACCCTTAAAAAAAAATAGAGGTATCAATCATATCTTGATAACTATATACCCAGTTATTTAGATTACTTTCTTTTTTAATTCTGCTTATTTGGATGACTTGCAACTTTAAAAGTTGTGGACAATTTTAAATTAGCCAGGTTTAGTCGGTTAGAGCTGCTGAGACCAGACGGAACTGAACCCTCTAAAACTGCCATTGACTTAACGAGCTTCCCCCTCCACCGCGCTAAGCCCCAGCTATCTTAGTAACACCTTAATGTTTGCTCAAGGATTAACTAATTACTTTTACAGTCTTACCTTAAACCCGCACAGAATTCACCCTCTGATCTCATCCCAAGGATCTAAGGATGAAGATGACTTCTTGGGCCCGGGGTTGAATTGGAGTAAATTTTTAAAACGCATTCCTATGTATGTATAATATACACACACACACACACACACACATATATATACCACATATATATACATACCATAATAAACATCTCGATCAGAATAATCTATAAATAAGTTTATTTAAATCCGCATTATTGGACCTGAATTAGAAGTTGAGGATATAGTAGTAATGTTGTATAAAACATTTTCCTCTTTTTATATATATTAGACAAGAGACAATACGTTTTATTTATCTATTCTGTTAACTATTGTTATTTGGCTTGGTAAAATTATTATTATTTTTTTTTTTTTCAAAACCCCTTCAAAATTTTAATGGCGTATTTATAAACAATGAACTTTCTCCTTTTTCTGTAGAACATCTACATTCTAAGGAGTCTTTTGGAGTGTATTATTTTTGTTGTCAGAATTTATAACAGTGTAATGTGTTGGGGCACACATTATTTCTGAATTTAACAAACTTAAATCTAATAAAAACTTAATCCTAATATTACGTGACCTTACGTAGTGTGTTGCCAACACACCGGAGGGGGGGCAGGTGTTAACGTGTTGAATAACGGATTTGTACAGTACTGAAGTGAATCGAAAAATTTGATGAACTCCGGCACAGTAGGCAACTCCAACAATTGATGCAGCTCCGGTGGCTTCTTCCTCCTCCACGATGTTGTGCGTACGATTTTCCTCAACATCGAATCCTGAAAAGTTTGAAGAAGGCGCTGGGTTCCATCTGATATGTGGGTAAACAATGGTGCCCCATATAGTAGTGCTGGTCTCAGAATACTTTTGTATATCTGCAGCTTCAATCTCAATGAGAGAGGCGGAGAAGTGAGGAGGTGGTTGAGACGATAGGACTTTCGTCTTACTGTTCTCGCCTTCTGATATAAATGGGCAGAAAGCTTAAGATGGGTAAAATTATGAAAAGGTTATATAAAATTAATAAATTTCAGTCATAGTTTTGGGGAAGATGCCCCTCCCCCCTCATATTTGTGCCATCTAGTGGCAGCTACATGAAGCAGTAGGCTTGGGTAGCCATCTTGGTCTATACAATGAGAAGAGTAACTTAATTTTAACAGCCGCAATATTTTTGGAGATCAACAATTTACGACATACCACCAACGAAAACATACTAACTAGAACGTATACAGACAACACTGCTGTTATTTCGAGAAACACAGACCCTTTACAGGCGACACTAACACTACAACATAGTGTAAACAATATACAGCCATGGTGCACACGATGGAAAAATAAGATTAACCACGACAAATCACAGCATGTCACATTTAATCTAAGACACAAAACATGCCCTTCAGTTTACATTTACAATCACCTTATACCACGAAGAAACACTGTAACTTATTTAGGACTTATTGAAATTAGGACCTAGGACAGAAGATTGACATGGAGCCCACGCGTCAAGACAAAACGTAAAACGCTAAATTTCCGACTGAGACAATTATATTCAATACTACATAAACGATCTAAATTATCGCTCAGACAGAAACCTAACGTATACAATTACTAAAACCCCTATGACCTTACGCCTGCCAAATACACGATACATGACATTCCTAACGTAACTCGGCCTAGACTGAATAGAAGTTGGATGCGGGACCACCTAATGTAATAAAATTTACTTAACGTTAGGAGGATGCACCACTCGGTGCTGTCTCCCTCATGCCGTGGATAGAACATCTCATTTACAGGTTCACATAAAAATAATAAAAGATAAAAAAAAAATTTACCAAGAGTGAATAAGCTACACCCCGCTCAACCGAAGGAACGGCGTCAGAATGAAAGGACCAAGCACAACAAAAGAGCTAATCTTCAAGCACCAAAGAAGATCTTTATCAATATCTCACAAGCCAATCAAGTAAATTGTAATACTTTCCATTATTCTATTTAATCAATAATCAAAATTGAATAATAACATAACTAAATAACATTGTAAACCCTTTGTAAACCCCCCCCCCCTTATACACATGTAATTGTTTATCATTTAGATCACTTCAAGAACAGAAGCTGATTTCTCTATATCACCATTCATTATTTATTTTAAAATCCGCTAAATACAGTCCACTCCATTATTATACAGTCTACTAGTTAACAAAATCCATCATTTTTAATCAATAGAGAATAAGAAAGAAAGAGTTTATAAGGAAGAAAATTTATGATTAAATGAGAAAAGATATAATTTAAAATTTTAACTAGGAATGATATTGATAAATCCTGTATAGTAGGACTCATTAGCGATTAAAAATTTTTTACAAGCATCCAATGAAAAACGTTTGCCGAGTATGTAGGTCAGCAAAGTTTCCTCACACTTTTTTACTTCAATTACCTATATGTGAAATATATAGTAAGGGAGAGTATTGTAATTGTGTATGTGGTTAGCTTAGCTCAGAAATGAAAAGTCTTACGAAACTTAAACTTGAATATTGAGGATGGATATATGTCCGGAATGTAAGAGCAACTTTTACACAAGCAACATTTTCGTTAAAATTGACTTATCATTACCACTTTATAGAATAGATTTTTCACATTTTTCGATTTTTTTAAAAAGAAAATTTTAATTAAAGTACACTTTTCAATCTTAATTGTGTCCGGCTTGTGATAGAAAGCATTGGAGGATTGCTATAAGGTTTTTTCAAGATGTTCCCATCAACATGGACAGAATATGTCATCTACTAAAAAAAACATGGCTGAAAAAAATGTTTTACACTGTTTTAATTCATTATCATTCACTATTGGTGCATTCTTCTCCTCTCTTTAGCACAACCATTGCTCTATATTTCTTACTACCTCTTTGGACCTTATCTCATATCCAGTGTGCTGTTTGGTTACCTCCCTGTTTATATGTCCCACTTTATCAATTTGTAATTAAAATTAAAATTTATGATTTGACTGTTCTAAACCCACTTATCTTCCTTTTACCAAGAGAGCAGAAGCCAATACATGCCTACCTGATTAATATTATAAAAATAATTTGGATAGAATCCTGGTAATAACCACAGAATCAGATCTTAAATTTTTATTTGGATGCGTAACCCGAATCCTAAAAATTAGATCCGGATACTGGTCTTCTGAATGTGATTTGTAGATTTTGTTTTACTTTCATGAAAACAATAAACATTTTAGAAACAAAATCAATACTCTTCCAACAATGGCATACGTAGTTGAGCTTTGGGGCTCCACTAAACCTTCGAATACCTTTAGCATTGAATCTTACAATCCAAAATCCTTCGTGAAATCATCATAATTTTCTCACAAATAAAATCATCCATAAAGACCTTAATGTTCCATATGTAACCGATCTAGCCTGAACCAGATATTCCTTCCATCATAAACTCCCTAACCAGCCGAACCCAATAGTTTCTAACCTTGCTTCCTCCTCCACTCTTGACAATCCTCCGAGGTACCTGAAAAGAAGATGACCACGAGACCTGCTAATATAAAACGTCATTAAAGTGCTACTAATGGGTAGTTTCTCTACACGCCTGTAACACTCCAATTTAACTGTGATCAAATTTACTAAATGTATTATAATGTACAATTGTAAATAGCAATAAATAAAAAAAAAATTGGAACATCGGTCATGTTTTGTTTTCCCCTTCCATGGTTTTCATTAATGTGATTAAAAATTAAGATGAAACAATTTTTTTTCCCCGACTCCTGTCTTAGATAATAAAGAATAAAATCAATAAATAAATTGTAATTTTAATCATGATTGAATTGTACTTGAAGAGCTATTTTTACTGTTCCTAATTATATACTACAGGTTTCACTTAATTATAATCAAATCCCTGGTTCGAAACACCTATCAAAGGGACAAGGCAAAGCGAATCAGTAACCATAGCTAAATAAGTGGCCCCTATGGACGAAATTCCACACAATGCGAATTTCCTCTTTTTTCTCTATTTCAGGGATACACCTACGAGGTTATATTGTTGCCCGTTCTACTCTTTTGAATATATAAAGAGATTGAACTATAAAATCACCTTCTTATTTTTATCTCTATTCTCAGAATTCGTTTAAAAAACAAAGCATAAAAAAAATGATCATTTTGTGATGAGGAAATAGAGTAAAGTGTATCACAATATTTTCTCTCACCCATGTAAATATATTTTTATTTGATGAATCTTGATTTATTTATTTTAAAATAGTCAATTGAAAATCTTCTATTCAATGCAATGTCAAGATAACGAAATTATACAATTAAATATTGATAATAAAAAACTTTATTGTGTTTTGTTTGTTTTTTTAATTGGGTTTATTTTAATTAATCAAATATCAACTAAAATTAATTTCTTATTTACATAAATTATATAATAAATATTCATAGGGTTAAATCGTATCATTATTATTCAAATCATAAGTTCTTTCAATTATTTTTATTATTTTGCTTTATTTTTAGTTTAGTATTTGGTAATTGAATTATTATTTTTAAGGCTAGACATTAATTCACACTGAACTGTTCTAGCTTATAAGTAGTACTAGCTCCCATAGCTCCCTAGTAATCAAAAGTATATCCAATAAATTTTATTTATATCTTGTCTGTATGTTAATTTGTCACCGACCGATAGATGCTGCTAACATATAATGCTAATATATAATTAAATTTATTTATTGATATCGAGGATCAGTCATTTATGTAAATACAGTTGTAAGTAGCAATAAATAAATAAAAAGAATTATTCAGTTGTTTTATTGATTTGTTTGTCAACCTTATTAATTCGTTTTTGACTTGTTAAATTATTTATGAAATAATTTTAACTTAACTTATTATTTTGTTTAATTTTTTTTTTCTCTGATCCATTAGTTTCTAAAACATTTATTTTGCTTTTTTTATTTACAACTACGTATATTATTTTATTTCCAATCATTATTTATTAATAACTTCATTATTTTTTTTAAGAGTTTGTCCCCAAAGTTTAAATAAAAATTTGATGAGTATATAAATTTATAAAAAAAAATTATAATACATGAAGTATCTGTATTGATTATCTGAAACAGAGGAGTATGAGATGAATTGGGAAAGAACAGCATATGTATGTAACAAAAAATAAATACAAATAATTCATTATAATATGTAGTTATAATGGCAAAAAAAAGCAAGAAAATATTATACCTTTCTTAATCCTTGACATTAGTATTTATATTTTATTATAACTTTGTTATTTACTGATATCAGTATTTATATTTTCCCCAAGGACATTATAAAATAAATAAACTTGTTATTAAATAAAGCATTCATCTCTCAAATAAATATTAAACAGTATTTATTATTGAAAATGCTATGTTATAAAGTTCAGGAAATGTGATATATGGTCTTTTATGTCTGAAGCACGCAGTTGTTTTTTTTTTCACTTAACGTAATAATTTATCAATATACCAGAAAATATTCAATTAAGTGATTTTAGCAAAATTTAAATTAACGTGAAATATAAAAAAAGTAATAATAAATAACAGAGAAGAGATTTGGAAAAGCAAATCAAGCTCAAATGTAAATTGAATTTAATCCGATTCCGCTTTAATTAAAATAGTTCTGACCTAAGTAAATTTAAAGCTCCGAAACTTCGGCCGGGCCGAGAAAGTTCGGCCAAATCGGAAGCTGCAGCCCTATAAATTGTAAAATAGAAATGTTTATTAATTAAGAAAGTAAGCAATGGTCCCTGCAAAGTCCACGCAGGCTGCCCGAGTAAATAAACTGTTTGCAACATTTTGCATGCCCCGCTTAATTCCGAGTCACGAAAGGCCCAATGTCCCGCGCCACGATCGGTTCCTCCTATCGTCGCTCGAATCGGATAATTTATAAACATGTAAGGGTTCTTAAGAAATAACTTAAACTAATTTACACCAAATATTTTATAATAGATTCAGATTAAATCAGAATATTATGCAAGTAATATAGATACGTCTACAATTCGTGTTGTTTAGATTCCATTCGAGTACACAAGTCCACAGAACTCTACATTTTTTAAAAATATATATTAATCTTGCATGAAAGAGAGATGAAAAATTTTATTTTTTCTTTCGAAAAAATAATAATAAGATAAGTATATTATGCCTCTTTGCCAGCAAGGTAATAGTATTCTGGACAGATCATTTTATGGAATGTCTCATCAATATATATTAGGGATATTCATGATCTTTAGTTTAAAATGTTAAAGCGTGCTAAATGGAAAAACTTATGTTAAATGGAGACATATTGCCTTCTTTTACCATTTTAAAACGATATCATAGTTGAGATCTGTTACTAGGTCTGTTAATTGAATAATAACGTCACGCATCAAACCAGCTGAGCTCGTCACATTTTGTTTGTTATAGTGTTAGGTTACTTGCTCGTAGTTTGTGTTTTGATTGTGTTAGCATTGTTTTGGAAACTAATGAAGCAATTGAAGGTTTAACTTTAGGAACACCTAAAAATTATTTAAAACTATGAAGAGATGGATGACAATAATAATAATGTAATGAGAGTTGTCAATTAGCTCACCTTGATTCTCTTCCTCAGCTGTTAGATCAACAAGCAGTACCCAAACTTTTACACAACTTCTACTTTTCCCTCAATTTAGGCATGTTATAATAAATTACTTTAACCAAAACTTAGAAATAAACAATAACATGGAGTTTTGGAAAGAAAGGTTACAAAACAAGTTGCACAGAAAATCCGCTAGGAGCTCTTATGTATTTAACATTTACCATGACTTTAAATAGGGCTGCTCACAATCCTATACTTATAACATTTAACATAGTTAAACATTATAATTTAACAAAACATGAATACCCTTGTTGAAAAGTGCAGATCCCGATACGCTACCCTGAGGTATACCAGCTTTGATTTGCTTTATATTAGAGAACTCTTAATCTATTTTTACACGGAAATACGCCTACAATAATCCAATAAGTTTGCGAAATAATTGTTTTTTCTTTTCACAGCAGTCCTTCAAGCCATATCTTGATGAAAGCTTCATGTCTAAGAATACTTCTGGACTTGATCCTAACAAAAATTAGATATAATCCACTAAACCGTAATATTATCCACATATTAAAAAAAAAATTAAATCTGAACCTAGGACCAATGACAGTCCCAGCACAAAAACTAAAAGTCGTAGGGAACTAAAATTAATATTTTTTTCCGGCCAAGACTCCCATTGGAGTCCTATATTGCCTAACCATGGTTGGGGGTCAAAGTTTTTCATTTTGTGGAACCGCCACTCAATGAAATAGTCAACTCCAATAGACATTAAAATGGTAAGACTGTGTCTTAACCACTGAGCTACGAGCGGCCCAAAATCACTAATATAAAGCAAGCATTCGCCAGGGATTTTACAATAACTTATTCAAAATTAACTTAAAGGAAATACTACTTCTTACCATTTCTCGAAAACGTCTTTAACGATTTTCATAAAAACTTGTCACGCCAGTGTAAAATTAAACGGTATTTAATATCGTAAAGTCTTAGCCTCATTAAAAAGCCAAAAAAAAATAGAGTGCTTGAATAAAAAATAAAAATAAAACTTTCTCTAAAGTGTATTTAATTTTATTTATCTGAAGACATTAACAATCAATCTCTCATTGTTAGCAATGACAATGAATAAATATAAAATATGAAATAATTTCATAAATAAGGAAAGAATAAAATAAATATTTTCTTCTTTAGATGGTTTATAATGAAATTATAAACTTTAGGAATTATAATCAAATTGCTGTTTAGAAACGTATAAGAATAAATTTTACTGGCTGTATGATGCTCTCACCAGAGTTTTATTATTATAATTCAGGATACTAAAAATACAATTTCTAACATAAAGAAAATAAATAAGTACGAACTAAACCGTTTAAATCCTTTCTTTTTTTTTCGTTTTAACTATATTTCTTCTTAAAAACAACTATTTCTTCACAAACCAATATAAGTGTATACTTATATTCTTCTTAGAGAAAGAATATATAATGAAAAATATTTTAAAAGGAAATTATAATAAAAGCAAAGTATAGTTTTGATGGAAAAAATATTAGCCGTATTTTTTAAATTAACCTAAATGTAATATAATTGCTTTAATTAAGATTCGGTACTAATATTGGCTTAAAGTTAAATTTTCCTATGATCCACATTCCGCAAAATTTATCTTAAATCTAAAATTAGATTCACATCAAAGAATACCCAATAACATTTTGATATTCACTGTCTTGGAGAGGTAAGTGTTCTCAGCACTACATCAGACCACGGAATTTAATATTTCCCTACAGTTATAATAAATCTGTCAAGCTCAATTTTGCACCTTCATACCTCTTTTATAGCTCTGACAGTGTTTATCCATTCTTCCTAAACAGGATTTATAAAGATGGTGTCCTTCGCTTGGGTCCTCGGGCACTGCGGAATAATCGGAAACGAGCTGGCTGGTCCGGCAGTAAAGGCCCCGAAGGAATTCCATATAACAGAGTGTCAATGACTTCATTGCCTTCACTAAGCAGAGAATCAAATTGAAATGGCATCTAATGTTACTGAAAATAAATTACGGGAAATCAGAAGAGACGTTTCTCTTGGATATCATCCACTAAAAATGTGCGCATACAGATGATTTTGACGCACCTTCGAATAGGTCATACGCGACGAAACCACGGTTTATGGCCAGCGATTCTCCACCCGAATGTCAGACTCGCGGAACGCGTCTTACCATAAAACACATCCTAACTGAATTCCAAGTATACTACTCCCTCAACTGTTAGTATGAACTACCAGCAGATCTGTATGCAATTTTGTCTCAATCTGATAACAAACAGACTGTAAATAAACTTTTTCTGAATTTCTGAATCACTCAAAACTTTACTATAAAATTTTACATGTTTTCTTTTTTTTAATACAGTTATAAATTTCAATTCAATACATTCAAGTCATTCAAAAATGACCCCAAAGTGGTTGATGCCGTGAAATAATAATAATAATAAAAACAAATATGTCCATTCTCCTTATTCGCTGACGTGTACATTTATGTTATTTGTGAGTAATCATTTGTATCTAATACTGCACATGTAATATCCAATATAAAATAATATTTAGAGCGATTTTTTTTATACGGTGGACACATCTCGTTTCAGAGAGACTCCTCCAAAAGCTCAGTCCAGTTGGCTTGATCACGGGTATTCAGTTTCCAAAAGAAATCGTGCGTAGATGGAAACTTGATAATCCCATATTATGTTCGGGCGCCCAATATATAGCACGGTGGGAGGAAAGGCAACATCTCTGAACACCGGTTTTCATCCAGATATTCCTTCATATTATTATTTATTGGGGTCCGATAAATCTAATAAATTATCAAAAATCAGTTAAAAACTGATAGATTGTAATAAATATAATAAAAATAAATATTTGTGAACAGAATTGTGATAACATGTTATTTATACTAACATAAATTTTTACACAGGCAGAATAGTCTGCAAGATTTTTTATAACGTTAGCTGTGATATTATAAATAAAATTCTACAGAATGGTCGGAATGGCTGAAACGTAGGAGTGACAAGAAAATAAAAAGTGTGAGACTAAATGAATATTTTTTATTATAATTGATAAACCCGTCTCAAAAAAGAAATTAAATTACATATAAATTCAAAATTTATTATAATTATAATGTTGTATTTTTTATTATAAAAAAATGTATTTTTCTCTTTTCACTTCCCTCTAACGGACTAGAAATTCCCATTTGTGCCTGTTATAGAGAGGTTTTACTAAATATATATTGTTAAAGCCACCTCAAATTGACTATGTCTTTCTGTTGGAAGGCTTTAAAAATGAACAAAAAACAAACTGGCTCAGATTAAACATTTATTTGGTTCAATTTAAACATAGTAAAAGAAACAACAACTGTCGAGATGTGCAGATAGAAGCTCCATTGCCGCTGCAACTGGTCCAAAGTTGGTGCAATGGCTTACAAACAGTCGATGTCCCAAAAGCTAAGATGGCTGGCTACACTGGCACTCATTGAGGGCAGACAGGGTCTAGTTGTTTTTATTAATTATACGAGGCGATTGATTAGCAACAACTCATATTGTACTCAAAGGCCAGAAACGCAGAAAAGGTCTGGTTCCGCACTGTAATGACTCACTAAAAATGTCCAAACTATTATCAACCAAACGCAGACAGGGCTGCTGAGGACGCTATCGGAGCCACTAATTAGTCGCAACTGCTCTATTAAAGTCGAAACACAGAAAAGGTCTGGTTTCAAACTGTAGTGGCGACTAAAACACTCAACAAATGTCCAAACTATTAAACTATACACGCAGACAGGGATGCTTAGACGCTATCAGGGCCACTAATTAGTCGCAACTGCTCCAAAAAACTAAGATGGTCGGTCCGTTGCTAGGTGACGCAACAATGATCACTCCTAGCAACTGTCTCTATTACTCATTATTAGAAACAAATTCTTCACACATTCAAAAACACATTCTTCTTTTCAAACAACTAAATCTAAATAAAACAATCCAAATAAAAATAAATGTAACTAAATTAAATACTAATAAAACTATATAACTAAAACTATAAAACTAAATTCTAAAAATACTATTTACAATTATTTACAGCGTAATTAAATTATGGCGTTAACATATATATTAAACAATTATGTATCGAATATATCTGAATTACCAGTTCACGCAGTTATAAATAAATCTTGACAACCGTTCGAAAATTTCCCTAAGTGGGGCGTAGGCTCGAGACGATGGAAATTGTTAGAAAGAAAAGAAAGCATAAGAAAAAGACTGACTCGTTAAGGAAATTCCAGAAGCCGGGAACTGATAGAGCCACTAATCCCAGATACCATTTACAGCTTCTATTCAATCCCTTCTTCCTCGTTCTCTTTGTTCATCCTTCCACGCCTCTTATTAAATTCGTTTTTTTTTCTTTCTTTTTTCATCTCAAACCTGATCGCAGCCCTCGACCCTTGATTTAACTCCTTAAGTAAGCTTAAACCTGATTGGCTTTCGTACTTCTTCCCCCACCCTCGAGCCCTAGATAAAATGCTAAAAAATATATAATGTGATAAATCCGATAACATTATATTTTATCGTGTCGTTTCCCCGCTATAGTACTTAAAATACTTTGATTTTCTTAAAAATTTACAATAGAAAATACGAATAAATCTGATGTGAATCGTACAATGGCATATTAGCGATTTGTGGGGAAACTAACAATTAGTTTAACTCCAATAGCATTTCTACATGACGTCTCGAGCCCATCTTCTTTTCAGGCAATTTGGGGGATTATCAGGAATAATAGAGAGAGGAAGGAAACTAATGGATTTGTGTAGGAAAGGAGTATGCAGTGCTTGATATGTGGTCCAGGGTGGATTGGAACATCACGGTTTTTATAGGTGATTTTATTTGATACAAAGTTAGGAACATTGAGGTCATTGCGGAGATCTTTTGATTTAAAGATTGGATACGGAAATTGATGGTACAGTGGAACCTTAAAGCTCAACTCCGTAAATCCAAATGGGCCTTATTATAGTCAAGTAAACGATTGGAACCTAGGATCTCTTCGTTTACAAGTTTTATAACATTCGTAATCGATGTGTAACTTTCACGTATCAGTTTTTTCTCAATCTTATCAAGATGTGAAGATCAATATAATACAATAATTATTTTAAAAAAATTAATTTCATCCATTTTTTTAAAAATTCGATTCATACCTGGACTTTTCCCCTACAATCAGGTGCCATGAGTAACGAATAAACGTTTTCACCAAGACATTTGAAGACAGACACAACGGATTTTGGGAGGAAGGTAAGTTTGTGGACTACTACTAGTCTATGTTAAGACAAACAGATCGATAAATTTATTTTTTAAAAAGTAAAACCAATCACACCTAATTTTTTCTTCTTATATTGTATGCTATTACTTGTTTTAAGATATTCAATAATTTTTTTTTTAATTAGATGAGACAATTTTTTTTTCAATAGTTTTCCTGTGCTCAGTGCACTGAAATCTGTAAATAATGTGTGTTTTCATTTCGGAAAAAGTATATAAACCTTAAAAACTGATGTTATTAAGGACAAGCCAAATACACAAATTCTTTATATTGTGTGTTATTGGTATATTCAAGTTATATACTTATAAATTTTTTATAACAATTTTATTATAGTGTTTATTTATAGCTTGATTATACTAAAACCACATAACAAAAAGATTTTATAATATAGGATTTCGGTTTCGGCCTAACAATTCTATAGTTGCAAAATCATCAATAAATTGATGAAAAGTAGTAACAGCTCAATCTAACATAATATATTTAATTTTTACTTAATTTACCTATATATGGAGTATATAGTAGAGGGAAGTATTGCAAACGTGCAAAATTTCGAATTTGGGTTTTCGATGGAAATACTCGTTTTATGGTCCGCTGTTTCTAAATTTTCCTCTAAAGTAAATTTAATTTAGATTCTTTTTACTTTTTCAACAGTACTAGAGAATCTATAAATGTGAACTATAAAAGAATTCGATTACATACTAAAGGAGAAAAATGGTGAGATAGTTACAGTAGTTTAAGGCTGGAAAATCGAACACAGTCGAGCGTGCTCGATCACTCCCGAACCCAATTATACTTAACTGGCTTTGTTATTCTTTCTTCAACTGTTACGTTCTTCGTAGAAACATAGACGATAATCGTTATTCGCACCTTTAAAAAAAAACGTTTATAGCAACAGAAAAATGAAAATTTATTGTTTGAATTTTTCTTTTTAAAAATGAATAATGTGTGAACCCTGCACCAGATTTTTTCGTTTTATTTTTATAAGTAGATTACGTAAAAAATATTTAGTATCCTAATAGTTGTAAAAACGCTATTCAGATCACATTAATTTTTATGAGTTATATTGAAATGCTCTTAGACTGTAAATATTATGACATGAGCGTTTGCGAGTTATACGTAGTGATCTTCTGTGGGATTATTGAAATCATCACTCTATGCACTCCTGTCGGTCCACATCATCGTTCTGTTTTGGGTAGACATTTGGGGCCAATGTTACATAACCGATTCGTTTGAAGATGTAAGAGATTTACAACGTATTTTCTCTGCATAATCCAAAATAAAACTCAAAACTACCAAACCAATTGCTCAACATCGTTCTAAAAACAGTATTCATAAGAAGATTTTTATATGGCGAGTAAGACCAATAAAAATTGTTTCCAGCATTATAGTAACCTTTTTTAAAGAAAAATAAAATTAAAAATATGAGAATAATGTATGAATATCGACATTAACTTCCTGTTATTTTCAAATGGACTTTGTTAGCGATTTACTAAATGACCAAAATTGGCAGGAGAAGTTAGAGTGTGTTAAACAGTCAGTGACAGATCAGGGAAATGCTAGTTGGCTTTGACACTTGAATGTTCGGCCGAGGTTGGCTACGGAATACTAAACATCTAGGCGCCTGCCAGAATTGGACAGTTTGGCAGTAAGCAGTCTATCAGAATTATAATAAACATTTTTCAATAAATATTAGCTTGAACAAAAACTGTATATATACACATATGTATACAAAAAAAAAATTAATTGAAGTTTCATTGTGAACTAATACGCTAAAAGTAAAATATGGTCAAGTCCATATAGTATAATAGCCGAGGATAAAAAATAGGCAGTTATTTCACCCCGATTTCTGATTACTTTAATAAAAATTATGTATAATTATTAGTCAAAATTTATGGTAGGGGGGAAGAAAAATATCGGCTATTTCAAAACGTTAAAAAAAAAAAAATTCTATTCTAAGCTCTATATCTTTAAAACTACCAACAACACTACAAAATCTAAGAGAACGTCATTTAAAGTAGAATACATTTTCTAAAATATGAGAGCTGTTTACGTTAAATAGTTCCCGAGATATAGCTTTTTAAAAAGTAATATTTAATAAAAAATGTAGTGAAAAATCCGTAGTTAGTGAATTTATTTTGAGAAATCCATATCTCAGAAACCATAAGACGTCTTCCAGCACTAAAATTGAAGCTAGTTAAATGCATTATAAAGTAGTTTATAATTATAATAAATTTATAATTTATAAATATAATTACACTTATCTTCTTAATGATATTTGGCAAAATAGGTTAAATTATAGTTGTTCAGTTAGTTTTTTTATTTTTGATTTTTAAAAAAATATATCTCTAGATCCATAAGACGTATATATGTCCGCCAGCACTCAAAATAAAGGTAATTTAACTTACCACAAAGTAGTTTATTTCAAGTATCTTCTTAGGGATAGAAGTTTTTATGATATTCTAATTTGAATATAACTTTTGCGCGTGAAGTTTTGTCCGCTCTGCTTTAATTCGAGTTCTAATAGATATCTATACGTCGAATGGTTTTTGAGATATAGATTTCTGAAAGACTTATGATTTTTCAGTGCATTTCTTTGTGAAATGTTGCTTTTTAAAAAGCTGTATCTGGGGAGCTATTGAACGTAAAGAGCTCTATTAGAACATAACCTTTAATTAATTTTTTTTTCTCTTTATATAAGTTATAGTTAAGTGTGGGTCACACTGTTTTTTTGCCAATAAATGTTATTATAAAATTAAAATTATCTTTGCAATTTTTATAAAGGGATCTAGTCACAGAATAATAAACTGTTTTTCATTTTATTTGATTAAGGTCATATCAAACGAATGATAATGAATAAAGAGCTATTTGTATCCTTTATTAATTTTTTCTTAAATAATGTGGATACCTAAAACACAGATAACCAAAATTCTCCATATATATAAAATAACAATGTATTACGATTTCCACGAAATAATACATGCGATCGTTGTAATCCAATTTAAAAAAAAACGAATTGTATTTTGAATAAAGCTCTGTAGAATATAAGAGATGGGAGGTAGAAAAACAATGGGAAGTGAAATTGAGAGTTTTACCTGAAAAACAAAAAATCTCTCTTTCAACTTTATTTGTTTTAGTTAATCCCGCCTGTATCAGGTCCGACTCGTTTTATATCATCACAAGTTTAATCTCGATTCTCCATACTATAACTTTTTTCTTTTTTTACGCTAACTAGTGATTTTCTATACGAACTGATTTTTTTCTTTGTTATCGCAGTTATACTGAAAACATATTTGGTGATGATTGGTCAGTGTAAATCACTCAATACGTTACGTTTAATAATCCGTAGACCAGACATGGACCGTATTCTACAAAAATTAACTAAGTCACTTAGTAAATAAAATGAAAAAAAGGATTTAAAGCTAGATGCCAATTCAAAGCTGAAAATAAAACTATATATATTCGCTTCAGCTGAGATACCATATCACTCTAAAAAAAAAAAAATAATAATAATAATAAAATTCTTTATGCTCGAAAAACTTTTTAAAGTCAGACAAAATTATATAGGCATCCTAAAAAACGATAGTTGGGACGAGATGTCTTAAATAATGATAAGTGGATATTCTTTTATTATTAAAGCATTTAAAACATATTGTTGATTTTATACTAGTTTTTCAATATTATCATCCTTTTTTCTTTTTTTTATTATAACATAATATTTATTGAAGAGCATATATACACTCTGTCTCAAATTAAAATCATTAAGATATTATTGCTCAAATATCCATTCATACAAAAATAGAAGAACAAAAGAAAAAAAAATAATAACAATAGTAGTCACTAAATAAAAAAAAATTATATTTAAAATAACAATAAAAAAGAAATATATAAAGAAAATAAAACATTATCATGATTTGTATAAGTGAAAATATGAATCTATATCGAATATATAATTAAATAAAAGTAAAACTAAAAATATAATTTATGTATAAGACATGTCAGCAATAAAGAATTATTATATGCCGTGGGAAAACCAAAGATTTTAGAAAAAAATATTCTGGATTTTCTTTTTAAGAAGTCTGATAAATCAATTTATATAAATTGTTTTATAAGGTTAAAAGGCACCTTAATAATCGTCATATTTGTCATACTTTTAATTTCACTATGGAAATAACGTCATATATTAAAACATGGCTGAAAACTGTTTCACATTGCTTTTGGACTTCTAATTTTAGATTACCCTAAACTACCAACTATCATATAAACAAACTATATCACAGTTGATAGTGTAAGGTAATCTAAAATTAAAAGTTTTAAAAATTAATGAAGTTGTGAAAAAATAAGTTAATTTGACTTGTATGACTTGGGCAGAATAGCTTGTAAAACATTTTTAAATTTGGAGGTGAATAATCATATTTTTTTAAAATATTTATTTATTGCTATTTACAACTGTACATTATAATACATTTAGTAAATCTGATCTAAGTTAAATTGGAGTGTTACAGGTGTGTAGAGAAATTACCCATTGGTAGTACTCTAATGACATTTTACATTAGCTGGTCTCGTGACAATCTTCTTTTCAGGCGCCTCGGAGGATTGTCAGGAATGGAAGAGGATGCAAGATTAGATACTAGGGGGTTTGAGTGGTTAGAGAGTTTATAATGGAAGGAGTGATCCTGGTTCGGGCTAGATCGGTTACAGAGGGAACATTAAGGTCTTTATGTATGATTTTATTTGTGACAAAGTAAGGAGCATTGAGGATTTTACGAAGGATTTTGGATAGTAAGAATTGAATACGAGAGGAATTCGAAGGTTTAGTGGAGCCCCAAAGCTCAACTCCATATGTCCAGATTGGCCTTATTACAGTCATGTA
>NW_027116287.1:651050-658998 GCF_000696795.3 Halyomorpha halys
GATGGGACCAAGGATACTACCTTGAGGAACACCAGCGGACTGAGAATAGTGGGATGAATAGGAACCATTGTGGTTTACTTGGAAAAATCTATCAATGAGAAAGGAAAGAATGATGAGAAAGTATGTAGGAGGTAGGAATTTACGGAGTTTGTAAAGCAGTCCCGGGTGCCAGACTCGATCAAAACTGTTCTACATCGAAAAAGACTCCCGCGCAGTACATTCCGCAGTCCAAAGAAGACGAGACTACGTCCACTATACAATGACATTCCTGGATAGTAGAGTGGGATGTTCGAAATCCAAACTGGTGATCAGGGATTATATGATTGGAATCTAGGATGGGGTATAGGCGTTTCAAAATGAGTTTTTCAAGGATTTTGCCCATTATCGGTAATATATTCATATTTAAGATTGTTCTTGAGGATGGCCGAAACGTTGGACTGTTGATATAATAAAGAGTGTTGAGACTTAACAAGGATACCGTATGATTTATTTAATAAATTAATACCAGTCTCAAGAAATTGAAAAATTATATAAAAGTATTTTTTTCAAACCAGTTGAAATCCGAATTATTCAATAAGTCAACTGAAAAGTTTATTTGGAAATTAGTGCGAGAAAGTATTACTCCAGTCAATAATGTAAAATATGTGTTCTGAAACGAGCGAGCATTAGTTTCAACTCAAAATAAGCTACTAAGTGAAAATTGGGCGATGCATGAACCGTATCGGATTTTTCCTAGGAAAATGAATTTTTCCAGGAAAAAAAACATCTAAATAAATCAAATCTTGATAATGGATTGAGATTTAAAGATGAACTTGGAGACATTAAATTACATTTTTATTAAAACGATTCTACCATATCACTGAAATTTCCTCTTGGTATTAATAACACTCTGTATATAATTTCTTTACGCAACCACATAATAAATAAAAACTTTGTTCATAAAGTTTTAGTAAAGAAGATAAAATATTTTAAAACTCATTGCCCAGCGTAATAATTCTTAGAGCAGTTAAGTGTATATAGCCGGAAGCATCCCCTAGGGCCATATAGTGTGAATATGCGCCACATTCCCATTATTATAACCGTAGCAATCAACTTAACAAGGCCTGTCGTTAAAAATTAACACAGGTCGTAATTAAATTTTATTAATGTTTTTGCAAATCTTATTTCATCGCCTAGAGAGCGCTATAAACCGTTCCTGACTATGAAAAAAAGCTTCGTAAGTGCGTCATTAAATTATTAATTTTAAAAGAATAGGTTTCTGTTGTTTTTAAAAAGTATTATTTTAACTACTACTGAACTTTTTACGAGCGAATTGTCAAAAAACGCATAACATTGTTTTCAATTTTGAGCGATTTACGTTCGATATAAATTCATCAGTTAAGTATTTAAATTTGATACATAAAAAAGGGACATAACGAGGTTTATTGTGGATGCGTGTATATAAATACATTGCTGCGGTGTATCAGATACAACAATACCGAACCAGTGAGGCAGGGCCTGTATAACAGCTGATAAAACAGTGGGCTGTGAGTATTTAGTAAGCATTGGAGCGATCAACTTATTAAGTACTAGATCCAGTTATTAAAGTCGCATCGATGCCATATTTTTAATCCAGTTGTATTGGAGCTGGCTTGTTTTTTTCTCACCGAATCGAACTCCCTCTCACCGAATCGCCGACAGTCATTCTCACCCAGCGACGCGCCGTCGCTTTTGTTCGGCCAAGTTGTGTTTGATGCTAGCTGGTTCTTTTTGGACTCTTTCTCGCCGACTCTCCACTCTAGAGTCAATCTGCGTTTTAGAGCTCCGTTTTTCTATTGACCCTCACCCATCATCAGCTCATCGAAAGCGGCCATCTCGGATGAGGTATATTATACCTAGAGATATAGTCAAAATGCGCATATCGAAACACACTGTCATCTACTGTGAATGACTATTGTTTTTATTTTTTCCTTGAATAATCCTTTTCTCGACTTATTAAAAGACTCAATTTTTTTTTTTAATTTGTTAATTAAGAACCAAAATAAGTTTAATTAGTAAACTAATATAAATGTCATGTATTAATTTATATTAGTTTACTAATATAAAAGAATTACTAATAATCTATATCTAATAATAGATAACAAATTACTAAGCATTCTTTTATATTAGTAAACTAATATAAATATCTTTACTGCTTTATAATTCATTTAATTTTGTATAGGTTAATTTATTTTACTATCATTAAATTTTT
The DNA here is from genome assembly GCF_000696795.3 of Halyomorpha halys. Taxonomy (NCBI): domain Eukaryota; kingdom Metazoa; phylum Arthropoda; class Insecta; order Hemiptera; family Pentatomidae; genus Halyomorpha; species Halyomorpha halys. The sequence continues at coordinate 653,281 of NW_027116287.1, forward strand.
TGTTTCACTTTGAAGGTTATTTTTTTTTATATAATTTCATTTTCTTCACTATTTTTGTGATCTTTGTTCCAGGTCATCCGTTTTATTTTAACCCGAACCGTTGATTGAACGTGTGTAATATAAAAAAGGAAGATAGTCCGGGTGTGGTCAAAGGAACTCAGATAGTAATTAAACTATAAACCTTTCGCCTCACTTTTCAGGACTGGAACAGGTACAAAAAACTAAAATAATCTTACAAAATAAGAGAATTGATAACATGAACACTAAGGCAAGTTCCAGAAAATATAAAAAAAAATTATTAAGATTTACTTTGTTAATTTTTATATAAATTTTCACACATCTTAAATAATATTTAGCCAACCTAAGTTTATCTTTATTTTATGTTATCTATTATCTTACTTGGTAATATTATTTTAATTGTTTGTATCTTTTTTAGCTCTGGTGAAGCCCTTCAATGTGGCGCGAAAAGTTGGATCACAATAAATTTTCCTTGTATGGGTCATTCTCCCATTTCACACAAATTTCATGGTTCAGATTTAACTGCGAAAACATTGTGTTTTCTAATGATTTTTTTTTTCAGGAATTGAGCTAAGGTAGACTGCTAATGGTTTTTAAAAAAAAAAAAACCTTTGTAGAATTCATTTTTAAAGAAACCATATCATGATTGACATCATTGAGATGAAGGAGATAGAAAATACTCAAAATTCAACAAATGCTAAATGTTATTTTATTTTTTTGTACAACAATATTTTTAAAAAGTACATACAATTATAAAAAGGCTTTATTTTATGTGGTTATTACAATTATTTTCTTGAAAACAATTTAATTATTATTAAATTTTTTTTTTCAATTGAAGGAGGGACAGCTGCCCCTAGCTGGGGTACACTCATGCATACGTGCATAGCTAATCCATGCTTTAATTCTATCTCACTCACTGTTGAGGTGTGAGGGAAATAGGTTGGGGGATTACATTGAAGTGAACTATTCCACGTGAGTCTCATATCAACAATAATTATAGGTTATTGAACTGAACACACAAATTAACTGTAATATAACGTGAATCGGACCCACCTTTTAGAAAATATCACTGTGAGGGGTGAAATGACACTCACTGATTTCACTCATATAAACACACTCACCAGGAAACTAGAGCTAGACGTTTAGTGAAGTTATCCTCGTTTTGGAATATACTGTAATGTTGCTAGCCATGATAATTTAACAAAGGTTTCCAAATTGTTGGTGCCCAATTTAAAAAGGTCAGAGGGGAATAGGTTACATTCATGGAACAGGTAGATTATAGATCATAACTTTTTTTTTCTATACAACTTATAGACTAACAAATAATTAAGATTTACAAAAAAAATGAGTTTATAAATGGAAAAATAATGGAACGTTTCGTATTCATTCATCCATCTTTAGAAATATTCTCTAAAAATAGTTACGTAGTCTTATTAAATATCAATTAGTTATTTTCAAGCAAATACTTTTTTTTTCGGCCAAGACTCCCCCCATTGGAGACCTATACTGCCTAACCATGGTTGGGGGGTCAAAGTTCTTCATTTTGTGGGACCGCCACTCAATGAAAAAAGTCAACGTCCCTGGCCGGATTCGAACCGGCACCGCCAATAGACATCAAATTGGTAAGACTATGTCTTAACCACTGAGCTATGGGCGGCCCAAGCAAATACTTTATTACATCTAATGTTTACTAATTATATTGAAAATTAGCCAAATATTGTTTTATTTACTGTTAAAACTGTTTATTATTTTTAATTTTGGATAATTTTTAATATTTTTTCCGTTCTTATTTTTTTTTAATTCATATTTTTAAACCGCTTAGTGGTCCCTTGTCTTTATACAATTTTGTCACATTTTCTTCTATAATTAAAATATATTTATTATTATTAATTTTTAATTATATATTTATATTTCATTCTTTATTTTATAGTAGATTGCCTGTAAATGAATGAAATGTGATTATTTATATAAAAACACAAAAAATGGATCTATTTAAATAATTAAGAACACACAGACAGTTGAATAAATATCTCTCTGTCGAAGCCTCTATGCAATTTGAACTAAAACACATAAATCACATAACTTTTTAAAAAAAAGTTGCATGCTATAAAAAATCAGCAAGTCAGTAATTTATGTTAAATAAAACAAAACAATAATATCAAACTTGCAAAAAACTGTTGTATGACACTGATTCCTCCACATGTTAACCAACTGAGCTCTCTCCAGTGTAGCCCGTCGTACACAGCTGCTAAGAGCTCTCCAATTAGAGCATTTTAATAAACTGAGTTATTATTCAGGAGAGCAGAAAAATATTTTATTCTAATTTTACTATTATTAATTATACCCGCTCTATAATTGCAATTCTACCGCATCGATATCAGATCAAAATTACAGTAGATTGCTAATATTGATGATAAATATTATTTTTAATAACACAAGAATCCTAGCGTGAACTTAACTGGATATCTCAATAGAAAAATAAACGAAAAAAAAAATCATAAATATATTGTCTTGGAAAAAATATTTGAGTTTTTCTTATCTTTTAATACCTTTCAGGATCTTCATATTATTCCATATCTATAGTATAGTATAGGCATGGAATTTCTAAAATTTCCAATAACGGGAACGAACAAGAAAGAATTTCCTTTCTGTTAGAAAAAGGTGATAGGGACAGAGTGAGCGCCCCAGGCCCTACAGGAAGGGAGAAGTTAGCAGTGCAATAGCGAAGGAAGTTGAAAAAAGTTTGGATTAGTCTTCAGCCACATATGCAGCTGGTGGGAAGGAACGCAGGCTTCATTGACAAAGTTTTAATCAATGAAAAACTTATTCTAGGATGTCTGCGCTATTCTTCTATCCCGGTTGGATGCCTTTAGCAGGTGACAATTTCATAAAGTTTTCCTTCTACGGTTGAAATTTAAACTATTGAAATTGAAAATTCCGCTGGATTAGGAAAAATAATTATGGTAAATTTTTTTTTTATATTTCTTTACTAACAGATCGGCTTGGTTGGCCTTAAATTGTTATAATATGACAGTTTGATCCACTTCTAACAATTGGAATAGTGGTGAATAGTAGCAAAAGACAACCATAGCTATGAAAATGTAATAATTACTTACTAATCACAATAAATTAGTAATAAATAAGTAAAAATAATAATAGCATTTTTTCTCTTTCTCTGGCAAAGTACACCTAAGCAAGAGGAATTTTATTTGAAAATTGTAAATATCTACGCGAAACTGCATCCATGTAAAGTGAAGTTAGCATTGGAACATGTTATTGCTATTATGATAAGAATATTAAAAAATAAGAGAACAAAACTAAAATAAAATACGAAAAAAAATGCTCTTATAGCAAGAAATACGTTATTAACTATTTGTACTGTATAAAAAATATTCTCTAATATAAACTTGGAGAAAAATAAACATACAAATACAATATAAAATAAATGAATAAAAAAATATGGATATACATAATAAAAAAATATACACTACTACACTTAAAAAGTGAATATAATAAATAAACTTAGTGAATGCATAGACTATTAGTACAATACATTAATATACACAGATAACTCAAAAACGACCGCAATTCATACCCAGTTCTACACGGCGATAGAGTACTGATGTATAAGCTAGATGGTATTTGTGGCATCTTCACGCCTGACGATTGCAATAGCATTCCAGTCTTAATAGCTGAACCTATGATTATTACATGTTATTCCTGGCCACCAGTCTGGATTTAGAATATCCCATTCTACCATAAACAGTAACATCGAGTGGTACTGCACGGGAGTCTTCCTTGATGTTGAACAAGCTTTTGATCGAGTCTGCTCTATAACCTTCGACCATTCCTTCCTCCTACATATTTCCTTTTAATCCGCCCTTAACTTTCTGATGGAACCTTTAAAATAAATCATAACCTAGCCTACTTATCTCTCTTTTCTCACTCCAGCGGTGTTCCCTTAGGTCCCATTCTCTATAAGGTTTATACAACTGATATCCCAACCCACCCTAACATAGTCCTGACAACATATGCTGAAGAAACATGTGTACTTTCTGTAAACAACGATCCTACTAATGCATCACAAACCCTACAGACAAACATAACATCCATTGAAGATTGGTGTCAAAACTGAAGAATCAAAATGAATCCGAACAAATCCTCAAAGTCGGAAACCTCTACCCTCCTGTCCTACAGTATCCTTTTTAAATATTCCACGAACGCCTGTTGAACAGATTCGATACTTAGGACTCCATCTTGAGAAAGAGACTTACTTGGAATCCACACACAAGACTGAAACGACAAGAAACTGCTCGTAGATTCCGATTGCTACAACACCTACTTGACAAACGCTCTAAACTTCCCATTCACTACAAAAAATTAGTATACACTCCGATAATCAGACCAATTTGGACATATGGAATTGAGCTCTGGGGCTCCACCAAACCATCAAATTCTTCCCGCATCCAATCGTTACAATCCAAAATCCTTCGTAAAATCCTTGATGCTCCTTATTACGTCACAAATAAACTCATTCACAAAGACCTTAACATCCCATTCGTTGCAGATTTGACCCAAAATAGATATGGGTCTTTTCATTCCAAACTCCTTAACCATCCTAACCCATTAATTCTTAATCTTTCATCCTTAACAATCCCTGATAATCCTCCGAGGCGTCTGAAAAGAAGATGGCCATGGGACCCGTCAATGTCTCCTACTTCACTACCCTGTTGATATCTTGCATCCGCCTTTTTTCATTCATTTTCCATTTTTTATCCTCATCTTATTCTTATTACCCTTATACCCTACTTGGTGTTTTCCTATTCCAAATTCGTAAAAAAAAAACCTATCTATATCCTTCAATTCCTCACCCTTCGTTCATCCATCCATTCATTAAACACCAGATCCCATCCGTTGATCTGTTGAACAGATTCGCTACTTAGAACTTCATCTAGACAAAACACTTACTTGGAACCTTCAATCAAGACTGAAACGATAAGAAACAGCTCATAGATTTCGATTGCTACAACACCTACTTGACAATCGCTTTAAGCATCCCATTCACTACAAAAAATTATTATATACTATGATAACCAGACCAATGTGGACATACGGAGGATTTGAGCTCTGGAGCTCGACCAAACCATCAAATTACTCCCGTTTCTCCGTTCAATCCAAAATCGCTATCCATTATTTCTTAACCTCTCTCCCTTGACAATCATTTATAATACTTCGAAGCGTCTGAAAAGAAAATGGTCACGGGACCCATTAATTTATGAAGTACCACCATTGGGTACCAAGTACCATCCTTATCAACATTTTTAAGGGTCTGAAACATTCCACATATTTCTTATTGTATTTTTTGTATGTTTTAAATGACTATAAATACAAAAAAAAAGACGGCCCAGATCAAACATTATTTAATTATTTCTAATTGATTCGTAATAATATACAAATTTATGTGAAATAAGAGAAATATACAAACATTAACAATATAATTAATTCAATTTAATAAAATACCATTTTATTGCTAAATAATGTTTGAGTGAAGGACCATAGTACATGGTTAGAAATGGTTCCACTGACCTCGCACCATAAGAGGCTGGTATCCAAGTCCACAGCATATATTTTTCAGCTCTGTAATCCAAAAGAAAAATTAAAAAAAGGAAAAACAATATTAGTATTAAGGTTAAATAATGA
>NW_027116287.1:659095-677783 GCF_000696795.3 Halyomorpha halys
TATATATTTTCTCATGCAACCTTCAATCTAAAATCCTTCTTTAACTCCTCAATTCTTTTTATAATATAAAAAACAATATCTATGCAGTATTAGTCATATAATAATACATAATATAAGTTGCTGATACATATCCTAACATTATTAATTTTCTCACTTGAATCCACTAGACGCAAACCTAACGATCCTCTGCTCTGATCCTTGAGAAAAGAGATAGATAAATGTCTATGGAGTGCTGGTTCAGCACTTTGATGCGAATGTTCCAGAATCCTTGGTTCAGAACGTTGTGGGTTCAATTCCCACCTGAATCAGTCAATTTTGGTTTACACCAGCCTCGAGGAGTGAATTTTGACTCTATGGCTATATAGGCTTCGTTGAAGACATTGAGCCAAAAAAACAAGTAATAAATACTTAACACAGTTTTAAATATAAAAGAATTATATAATAAATAACACTATCTATGTTATATTCCGAATATTTTCCGTGATGAAATACTGTTTAGAGTTTATTTTTAGTCCCTTAAAATAGGAATTTCCCAGCGGATCAAAATCCCAGATGAGACAAATTATCAGATTTCTTAATTTAGGTATAATTTTATAAGCTCAATAAAAGTAAGTACTAAATAATTATGTTAATGATCACAAAGTATATACAAAATTGAGACTTAATGAACTTTTTAGTCATATAATGTAAACATAATAATCCTGGGTTAAAAGATTTAATTAAATAATTTTTAAAATATCAATGGAATCAATAACTGAGTAAAAACTTGATTTTTTATAAAGGCAATCAAAAATCAAATCAACTGTAAATTACTAGAAACGTTCGAGTTTGAAATTTTTGAAAAATCCTTTGCTGTTCGAGCTGCCTCATTTTGGAATTCCTTACCCATTTCCATCCGTAGCTTCCTCCTTAATTTCATTCAAACACTAACTAGAAAATCAAACTTCCGTAAACTTGTGAATAATAAAAAACAAATTAAGCATAGATAAACATGTATTTTTTAATAACACACAATTTTGATCCATTAATCTCTCAACTATTATTTTCAGAAAACTGTCCAACGTTTCGGCCCTCAGGCCATTTTCAAGGAGACAGCCTATAAAAATATTATATTAATGATAAAATAATACAATTAACAAAATAAGTGAAAAATTAAAAAGATATACAGTGAAACGTAAAAAATAAATAAGAATACTGAAAGGTTCTAGACAATTAATTATTTGTTTATTATAATATAAGTAATTAACAGAATAATTGTATAAAACTTTTCAGTATTCTTATTTATTTTTTACGTTTTACTGTACATCTTTTTAATTTTTCATTTATTTTGTTCATTTATATAAAATTTTTATTGTCTCCTTGAAAATGGCCTGACGGCCGAAACATTGGACAGTTTTCTGAAAATAAAAGTTGAGAGATTATTGGATCAAAATTGAGTCTTATTAATGAAATAAACCACTCACAAACAACAAATCATTAATATGTATTTTTTGTTCATGTTTTAGTTAATTAGACAAAAGCTGCTAAAATTATCCCAAATAGTTATTATTAGGAGGCCAAGTCTCCCAGAATAAAGATTGGTTTTTATTTCATTTCAAAAAAATTGTTATGATTATTCAAAAGAATTAGTATGTTTTATTTCCACACACTTAAAAGGACAATTGGTAAACATTTGCGGTAAATGGTTCAGTATAAATCAAGGACTGGTTTAGAACTTACTACATATTTTTAAGTGGGTTAATGCTCTTACTTAATTTATTTCTATATTTTGGACGATATTTTCACTCAAACTAGAATATATTTGTATTTTAGTAAAACAACAGCTTGCAAAAATCCATTAATAAAAGAAATTGGCAATTACAACAAATCCTCTCTAAAAGGCTACATTCATAAAAGAATATGTTTTGCTTAGCTATTGTGCATGTATTTATTTAATCTCCTTCTTTAGTTTTATTTATTTATTTAAAGTTTGATTTTTTTCTATAATAATTAACTCGATATTTTGGAAAATTTATAAACAAAATATAATTTTATTTACATGTAACCAAATATTGTTTAACAGTAAGGATGAGCATTCATATAATATAATTTTTTTTTTATAGTAAATTTGTAAAGCTTTGTAATTATATTATAATTAATATATAGTGTTTTATATTTAATCACTTAGAAGAAAAACGTTTGCGTTACATACTTCAGCATAAATCAGGGATTGTTTTAGTACTTTTTTATTTATTTTTTAGCAATAAATTTTCAGAAAGTATTTCTTAATTTCAAGGAAAACCTTTAGTTATCACTTTATTAATTTCTATATTTCAAGAGATGATTCGGACAAACTGCATTTTAACAACCATTATTTGATAGCTTATATACCTCATTTTTAGGGATTTATCCCGGTTATGAAATTATTGATTATAAGCTTTGAAGAAATTTTCGGAAATTCCATTGAGTTTTTATTTCATAAATGCTGGTTCAGTAATTATTACACTGTTTCCTGCAATATCCTTGTGCGATTCATATTTCTTTACTTAGAAATACATTTTTAATTTTGATTAAAAAAAAAGAAAAAAAGTTTCGAAATAAAATAAAAAAACAGATCATAATTAATGAATTTTACAGCAATATATGTTTCGTTTGCTTGTGTTACGTGTACGAGCACTTGTATTTATATAATTTTGTGTTTCTGTTATCAAAGTGTTAAAGAGTTGGGCAGGGGCGTCCGTAGCTGAGATGGTTAGGCTCTGATCTGTACTTCTGAGATCTACGGGCGGCGCCGGTTCGAATCCGGCCTGGGACTTTCACTTTTTAATTAAGTGGAGGTCCCAAAAAAACCTGCTCTCCTACTATGCCTGGTCACCTGTAGATAACTATGCAAACATAACCTTCGCTGTGGATTACCTTAAAAGTTCGGAAAAATTGAAAGAAATCATGAGCCAATCTATGTATAAGTGTATGTATAGTATGGTGTCTGTATTTAATTTTGAATGCATCATAGTTATTCTTTTGTAATATAAATAGTTGTTTACGGTTCTTAGGTTTTTTTTGGGGGAGGGGGGGGAGGGGCTACTTGTAGTTTTTTTTTTAAGTTTGTTAAATTGGAGAAGCTCCCATATGGAACTGTTAAGCCATATGTTACGATAGGACTTAGTACTGATTTGTAGAGTATCAATTTATTTATTTTGGAATAGTTTTGATTTTTTTTTTTTTTGTATACCCAAATCCATATTTATCAATACCTCGCTGTATGTTATAATGTACGACCTTTCTGCCTTTTACGATGAGGCCTGCCTCGGACCTTTTCGGAAATCCAATCTAGCAGCAGCTGCAGCTCGTGTACGAAACGTGGATCGGATGGCTATAGAAATTTATTTGGGAGGGGGGCGAGGGTCGAAGTGTTATGGTGAAGTTATAAATGAGGGCGCTCGGGGTCGGTGGAAGAATGGTCCAGACTGAACAAAGCGAATGGAGTCTCCTTCTTGCTAAAAGGGTTCCTATTACTCCGCACGGCACCTCTTTTTTTTTTTCTAAAAAAAGGCGGGTGAGGTGGGTGCAGTTTATCCTAATAGGATCTAAGGGCGGACGATTCAGTACGCCACTGTGTTGGACCCGCTGCTCTCTGATAAGATTTTCGATATATTCCCTGGAGCTTTGCATATTCCTCCAACACTACACACCAATGTATTTTCCGTTGAATTGAAACCTGACCGCTATTTGTATTTCAAATGTTAATAGATATTTTTTGGGAGGTTGTTTCTTAACTTCATAAGATTCTAATCTCTGAATTATAAACTATCAGTCAAAGTTATAAAAACAAACCATTAATTTTTTTAAATAAAAGTTTACATTATTTTTAATCAAGTGTGGCATAAATAAATTAAAATAGACCAGAGATATGTATGAAAATAATAATAATAATAATAACGAAGGTTCGATGCCATACCACTAAACGCTCTCTATATACAGGCAGCGATGCCCATCCAAACCCAATTCAACTAAATCAGTTTTAACGCAATCCTCCCATCTACGTTTCGGTCTACCCCTCCGACGTTTACCCATCGGTTCAGTGTTTATAAACATTTTAGGGATCCGCTCGTTACTATCATAACGCTATAACTTGAATTATATCTACCGGGTGTAGGTCCCTTAATTTAGTGTTGTGTAGTCTTCTAAATTCTTCCGTTAGTTCATCCTATTTCGGTCCAAATATTTTACGTAATACTTTATTTTCGTAAACCTTAAGGCGCTGTTCATCCTTTAGTGTAAGAGGCCCCGTCTCATATCTATAAAGAACAAAGGGAAGTATAATAGTTTTGTAAATTCTAATTTCAAGTTTTTCGATAGTAGGCGCGAGCGAAGAAGTATCAAAGTTGAAAAATAGTAAGCATTTCCAGCCTTCAACCTAGCTTTTATTTCCTCGTTTTTTCTAGTTACCGTAGAACCTAAATACTTAAACCTATCTACCTGTTGAAACGTATTTCCTCCTTTAACTCCATGACCGTAATTACTCGCGTCCCTACTGCTAACCATGTATTTTGTTTTATCCGAAGTAATTTCAAGACCTAGTTCCTTACTGGAGTTTATTAACGTGTTTGTATTTAGTTCTATAGTTTCTTTGTCTTCAACCAATAATACTAAATCAACAGCATACCCAAGCACCGGTATTTTACCACCCAGAAATATGTATTAACTTCATATACATATTTCTGGGTGGTTGCAATTGCAATAATAAATGTAAAAATACAACAAACAAAAATTAAAATTATTATATATAAATCCAAATGACTGAGGAAAATCAAACAAATAAAAAGTAACATCCCTATTTTGCAATCAGTTAAAACATAAATTCAATAGAGTGCAATAAAAAAAGCAATACCGATTTAGTTTTAAAAAAATGATAACATTTTCCCAAACAAGAAAATAATTCACAGTTAACTCATTTTTACATACATATAGCATGCGGTTTTACATGGAGTATGTACAATGTTTGAATGCAAACTCCTCATATATATAGCAACTAGGCTAGAAAAAATATATATATATATACATAAAACAATAAAACTGCACAAAACAAAAATTTAAAGTAAAAATAAATTAATTACTAATAATGATTTGAGTTTATTTAGAAGGTAATAAGAACTTCATTTTTGCATTTTGGAGAAATAATACTTGTTTTCAAGAAGTCAAAGCTAACTGAGAGTGTTCTTTTCCTTCAAAGAGAGAGATATTAAAATGTTCCAAAACTGAATTTATGACACCTGTAAAGAAGAAGAAAAAATGTGGCCTAATTTCACCCCACTTGATTAGGCCACAATTTTTAGTAATTTAATTACTCAAATTAATTTCATCAGATAAGGGTTTCTCTCTCAATGACAAACATTTGCCCAAAGAAACTTTCATTTTATTATTTAATTTAGTTAAAAATTTTTTTTTTTACTTTTACGGAAGATCAGATAGAAAGATATCAAAAGCCAGAGAGCTACTTAAATATATTTCGAAAGAACGGAGGACTGAGAAAGGACAATACTGGCAGAATTAGCAAATAAAACTGAACTGCCTAGCTTTCATCTTAACAGTCACGGCAGGTCTTTAAAGCGGAATCCCATTACCCAATTCCCTTTTTTTCTTTTCCTTCTTCGCATCTTTTTTTCTTCGGCCTCACCTTCTTTCTTTCTATTGTTGTTAGACGTCTTTAACAAGAAGGAATAATCTTTGTATTGGAGCTGTGGACTAGAAGTAATGGGTATAAAAATAGATGTATAGAAGCCAGATTTAGAATTAATAAAATTAGATGAAGAAAAATGAATTTTTCATTGATCCTTCTATAAGTTCTGAAATAAGAAAACGTTAAGATAAAAACTACAGGATTGATAGCGTAATTCATTCATATAATTTGTCCTACAAATGAATGAATGAAATGGTGATGCTCATTTCACGCGTTTTAGTCCACTTGAACTTTACTCAATTTATTATGACAAGAAACCGGATTTTTTTCTCAGTAAAAAACCGAAAAAACTTGTAATAAATACTCAAAATCATGCAGAAAAAATTCAAAATATGCATAAAGCACCTAAATACAGAAACAATCAACTTTATTGTAACATTACCACGTGAGAAACTTATCTAACCTTATTTGAATCAAATTAAACTAAATACTCCCTACATTTATGTAAACGCACATAAAAACTAATGAAGCATACTCTAAAATTATGTCCATAATAATCATCTAGTATTGTCATATGGTAACTTTTCCTTCTCAGGTAAATCCGAACCACTGGGTAGGTGACAGAATGTACATTTATTATATTGATTTGAATCTGAAAAACAATAAAAGGAAAGAACTAAAAAATAGAAACAATTTTGGCACTTTAAAGTTAAGTTTGACTAACGTGAAACATTTTGTAGATATTTTTTAAATATTCTTTACAGTAGTTTTGGTAAATTATATATTCAATTTTGTCTCAGTCCCTCACGGTTTTCAACGAATATTTTTTTTTACTATTTCGAAAAACATTCTCACCGCCACCCGGACCATCTTATCCTAAAATTCTAAAGAGTTACCTATCAATAGGGTAGTATACCCTAACTCTCCAAAAAGAATGTGAATAAAAAAATGACTACGCCCTCGAAAGCCAGGCGATTCATAGGAATACTGAATTTCCCACCATAGTAATCTGAACTGAAAAAGAAAGAAACAACTGATGGGATCTAACTCTTTTGCCACGCCCCTGGAGTTCATCACAAGGCCAGCTTTTTTGGATTCACTTTTCCTGGGAGTTTACCCCTCCGTTATACTCCTTCCTCCAAGTTAAACTTACAATAAGTTTCAAACCTTTCTAAAATACTCCTATCTCTTATTTCACAACAAATACCCCCGAAATGTCAATATTGTAACAATTTGACGATTAGTCATATCTTACAGGAATGTCCATATTTCATGTCAAACTTAGGATAAAACCCCAATATTTCAAATACTCTTAGAGAAAAATAATAAAACAATACAATTTATATTTTATGAAAGGAATATGGTCCGGGTGCGGTCAAGAAAAACTCAAATAGTAGAAATATACTAATTTAATGAGCCAACGTTTCGCCCCACGTTGCAGGGCTTCTTCAGGGCTATTTTGACGGCAGTCAAAACTAAAAATGATTTTTAGTTTTGACTGCCGTCAAAATAGCCCTGAAGAAGCCCTGCAACGTGGGGCGAAACGTTGGCTCATTAAATTAGTATATTTCTACTATTTGAGTTTTTCTTGACCGCACCCGGACCATATTCCTTTCATCTTCACACACGGTCAATCAATAATCTTCCAATTTATATTTTAGTTTTTAAAATTAGAAGGTTTACCATCACAAATGTAACATCGAACACTTTTTTATACATACATCGAACAGATGACCAATACATTTTTTTAAAAATAATAAAACAAATATAAGCAAATAAATAAGAAATTAATGGCGTTGATGACCTATGACATTATACGCCATAAGAAAAAACAAACACATTTTCTAAAATACAAAAACAACCTTTACAGGAATAACCTATAAAATTTAGTCACATTTCTTGTAAACACTTTTAAGAAACAGGGTGCAAAGGAAAATTTCTTTGTATAAACGGGAATAATGTTTCACTTTAGAAAGATTCACATTTTTTTTTTCGTATACTTCATTATTGGCATTATAAGGTGTTGATATAAGGTCAGTCCACCTATGGTGGTATAGTCTAGCAATAGTCTTAGGCTAGGTATTGAAATTAGTGGGACGGTTCCTTATGTTTATTAACACTTATGTTTATTTATTTGTTTATTATAATTTGCTTCCACGGGTATGAATTTTACGTGCCGACAGTTGGACATCTTTTCTCATACTAGATTATTATAGGTCTGTCCCAACAACCACTTCTGACTGTCCGGAGTATGCGTCGGACGGATTATTCTCTCCAAAAACCCGTACTGCGCATGTTCCGTACTGTACCGAACTGTCAGAATTGTTTGTAGGAACAGACTAACGTCTTTACCTTTATAAGTAAAGGACCCTTACATGGCCATGGGTGTCAAAACAGAACACACAACTTTCTTCGCCTTCAAATTTAACGTCATTTGTTGCTCCTACCTCACTGATAGAACCTTTAAAGTAAATCATAACCTAGCCTACTCATCTCTCTTTTCTCAGTCCGCCGGTGTGCCTCAAGGTAGTATCTTAGGTCCCATTCTTTATAAGGTTTATACAGCTGACATCCCAACCCACCCTAACACAGTCCTAACAACATACGCTGATGACACATGTATACTTTATGTAAACAACGACCCAACTAATGCATCACAAACACTACAGGAACACATAAAATCTATTGACAAATCACACTAGATCACCTTTACTCAAACCTCTGCCCACCTGTCCTACAGTATCCTTTCTAAATACTCCACTAACGCCTGTTGAACAGATTCGATACTTAGGACACCATCTTGACAAGAGACTTTCTTGGAATCCACAAACAAGACTGAAACGACAATAAACTGCTCGTAGATTCCGATTGCTACAACACTTACTTTACAAACGTTCTAAACTTCCCATTTACTATAAAAAATTAGTATACAATACGATAATCAGACCAATTTGGACATATGGAATTGAGCTCTGGGGCTCCACCAAACCATCAAATTCTTCCCGTATCCAATCGTTACAATCCAAAATCCTTCGTAAAATCCTTGATGCTCCTTATTACGTCACAAATAAACTCATTCACAAAGCCCTTAACATCCCATTCGTTGCAGATTTGACCCAAAACAGATATGGGTCTTTTCATACCAAACTCCTTAACCCATTAATTCTTAATCTTTCATCCTTAACAATCCCTGATAATCCTCCGAGGTGTCTGAAAAGAAGATGGCCACGGGACCCGTCAAAGTCTCCTACTTCACTACCCTGTTGATACCTTGCATCCGCCTTTTTTCATTCATTTTCCATTTTTTATCCTCATTTTATTCTTATTACCCTTATACCCTACTTGGTGTTTTCCTATTCCAAATTCTTAAAAAAAAGACCCATCTATATCCTTGAATTCCTCACCCTTTGTTCATCCACCCATTCATTAAACACCAGATCCCATCCAGTTGATTTATATATGCCCTCTTATAGAACCGCCTTCTTCAGTAAATCCTTCGTCATACGTGCAACCTTCTTCTGGAATTCCCTCCTCAACTCCATTGGCCAATCCTCATCCATTCTTCCCTTTAAACAACACTTATTCCTTCATCTATTACATAACCAAACCTCGGTTTCATTGTAAACAATATAATTAACATTATAAATATTAGTTAAGCCAACATCTCAATGTAATTTCATTTAGCTTACTGGAAACTTTTAAATGCTTCCCAGACAAAAATGTATGAACCCTGTACTTATTCTTATGGGACATAAGTCCCAGAATATTCATTTCATTCATAAATTTTCAATCATTTTCATTGCTGTGTACTTTGTTTTAAAACTATTTTTTATTTGTTATTGTTTTCATTAATTGCCTAATACCCTTAGTAATTATTGTTTATTTATACTTTTCACTGTAAACCTTATTTTTATTTTACTTTGTTTATTTTTTATATAAATTTTCACATAGTTTAAATCAATTTTAACTATACCTTAGTTTATTTTTATTTCATGTTATCTATTCTCTTTCTTTTTTTTACATTATTTTAGTTGTTTGTATTTTATTCTAATGAAGCCCTCCAAAGTGGGGCGAAACGTTGGCTCACAATAAATATTTTAATTACTATTTGAGTTATTTTGACCGCACACTATCTTTCTTTTAAAATTTATATAAATAAATTCAAACTCCATGCCCATAGCCAATAAGGCTCTACTATTGACAAGACCGATAATTTTGCCGTTATCTTTCTGCTCCTAGTGGAGCCGGCCGCTGTGATACAGGGCAGTACCGATATGACCACCGACTCCGGAAATAGAACCACTATAATCAGTTGGACCGTTCAGTTGATTGATTGCACTTGTTGGCCCGGCGGCCCAAAGAGGAACCGGCTGTGGCGGAAAGTGCTATTCCCCTTCCATTCTGTTCGCTCTAACTCGATTCCATTACCTTCCTAAACGTGTTACCCCAAAAGGTCTTAGTGATATGTAGTAACGTAAGTGACATCGTTATATAACACAATCAGGGGCAAGTTCGCCAAGATTGATCAAGTACAACAAGAGAAACCAAAAAGAAGGAAATCCGAAGGAAATTTTTAGGAAGGGTTTTAAAATTTACTGTTATTCTTGGGCAGATAGATTTGTTTTTTAACTCTTCAAACGCCGATGGTTAAAAAAGAAAAGACGTCAAGCTGATCGTATATTTTTCCTTCATTCAACAATCATTCCAAATGGACTGACAGGAGTGAAAAGGATTTCAAGGGCTCTATGACGATCACTCTATGTTATCCTTATTATTGTTTACTGACAGGTGATGATTCATGTTCACCTAAATACATAGTTTAAAATATTTTTGCCAGTGCTTTAAATCGCTGAGATTTTTAACAGCCTTTTCATGACTATGTAGCATTATATTATTGTGAAACATTTTTGAGAAAGGTTCAGTCCAGCAAGTTGGAAAAGATCAACCTCTACTTTTCTATTATATATTTTCACTCTCTTCTTTTCTTCACTTTCCAGACAATATGCTGACAGGTCAAAATCAAAATTTTATATTGTTAAACCTTCTTTTTATTATTATTGATATAATTAAGTATACATAGCTATACCTACTATTTTCCTTAATCCTTTCCACTTCTACCGCTGAGTAGTGTGAAGTGACTTGTAGAGCCTATTCCATAAATTCTGATCCTGTACCATCTGCCGCCTCCTCCTCCAGTCGATTCCTCTTCTGTCAAAGACCTCTGTAACATCTTCCTCTCAAGTCTTCCTAGATTTATATTCCACTGAATATTTTCGACATTTCAGTACACCGAAATGTCAATGAGTAATTCATACATTATTATTATTTTTATTTTTTTTTTAATTTAAATTTATTATTAATTAAGAAATTCACACGAAAATTTAATTGATATAAAATGACAGGTGTTCTGTCTTATATTTCTCATTTTTTGGTTAAAACGAGAATTAAAGAATATTATTTTAGATTAATTCCCAATACACCTTCTATTTGAAGATGTAATTTTAAGAAGGGGAACTGAATTTAGTGATTTGGAACTATTAAGAATTACTTGTGTTGAAGATTTAATGAGCTTGTTTGTTTAATCTTGTTTTTCTTCAATTTGTATAAATTTCATTTCTACCGGGGTGCATCCACTACTTTGAACATAACCTCTATTACGTTGAATCACACTGAGCTGAAATTGTTTGAACATCATTAATATCTACATCATTCGGCGCCATTTTGGTAACGAACTGTAACTAGTTCTTTACATGGCTGTTAATTGGGTCAGGAGATTTATATTTATCGCGGCAGGAGACGGGGTGGGGGGACATTTTGTTAAACTTGCTGTGAAATGATTGGCCGTAGGAGGAACGACTAGGACCAACCAGACGAGTTCTCGCTAATCGATTCCAACGCTACTTTGGTCCGACCATTAATAACTCCTCTAACCCCCTCCCCCCACCTCCCTCCCACCAGCGAGATTAATCACTTGATGAGAACAATTGCGCCATCTATACGCCTTGAGCAGGCACTAATGTGCAGCGAGTACTTAGCAAGGCCTCTAACCCCCCTCAGCCGACGACTTAATGCTCCTTTCCAACAATGTTTAATGTTTGTTCCTCCAAACATTCTCGGAATGAGGCTTAATTAGAGAATTCCAATCAGTGTTATAAGGTGTGCTCTACAAATCCATTGAATTGAGATGAAAATATTCAACTCTTAGATGATTTGAAGTAAAACATTTTAAAAAAATTATTATTAATTTTAATTATTTTCTTCATTGTTTGTAATGTTATTATATAACAAGGGGGTGGTATAATACCCTCCTTCAAAGCCAAAGAGAAGCCAAAAAGGCCACGCCTACGAAAGGTGGGTTTACTTTGAGATTAATAGAAATATCCTCAATTATAATCTAAATTGAAATAGAATGCAGCCAGTGATGCGTTAATACTCTTTACATACTCCTCTGCCTCCTTTTCCCCCTCCAAATTTGCAGTCAATTACTTAATATTGATAATTAATGGAAATTTGACTTTCAAATTAATCACATCTTTATTTAAAATGATATATTGTCATTTCATTTAACGCTTTGGGGATTTATCCAGCTATTCAGAGCTTATTATTACGATTTCAAGTTTTTATTTTCTCGAAGTCAATGTTTTTCTCAATGTAAATTATTTAAGAAAATGCATTTAAAATTATCTGTTCAAGAATAAGATACATTATTTTTTTGATTATTATATTTTAAATGAATACTAAACTACACTACATACTGAAAATTAATGATGGTAAGGATATCTTTTTTTATATATTTTTTAGCAAGTAATTTAATATTCAATCTTTTAGTAATTGACATAGTAAAAAACATTTGAAGGTTAAGAACCTTTTAAGACGGTACTTTCACGCTGATAGTATTTTTTATCAGCATGTAAACGAACCCTAAAGCAATAAACAGTTTATATCGCACGCATATCATATTTTTTAACATAATTAAGAGACCTACTTATAAACGGCAATAAATCATATTGAAAATTGATAGCAATCCGACCTCCAGATTAATTATATTGTTATTTTAATTAATAAGCATTTCACTTAATGTTTACGAGATTGTTCAACGTCAGAACTCATTATTAAAATAATCAAATATCTTTCATAATGGAGATTATTTAAAGATTACATTTAAAATTGCTTGTTAAAATATATATATTAATATTCCCAACACTCTGTTTCAGTATATAGTTCCTTAATTGGTCGACGAAGAGTGAGTTTTGATCTTTTTCTTTTCTCCAGATCTATATCTATAAAGTAACGTAATCCAAAATTTACGTGTTTAGGAGAATGAAAAATGATTTTAAAAAAAGGGAAGAATGAAATTTATTTTAATAATTTACTTTGTGGAGAAGATTATCGGGGAGGGAATGCGGTCGGCAAATAAAACTATTTATTTGTGGTGAAGTTTTGACCTGAATTCAGGTCATCAGGTTAAACCCAGAATCATTAAGCCAGAACCTCTTCCTAAGCTCCCTGATGAAGACCTGAAGTTCAGGTCGAAACGTAGACCATAATAACGTTTTTTAAAATTTATTTAATGTGATTTACAACTGTACAAATAATAAATACAATAAGTAAATATGTTGTATGTTTCATATACACTTGAAAATCTTGGGAAGGAACCACCCATTGGTGGTACTTCAAGCATTAATTTAAATTAGAAGGTCTCGCAGCCATCTTCTTAATATCGTTTTTAAATATGTTTTTGTTAACACTTTTCCAACAATCTAAAGATGAGATCTGTCAAGTAGAAATACAGTGTAAAAGTGAAGAGAGAAAGAGTAAGGCTAGAGGTCTGTTTATGGGGCCACTTATGCCCCAACTAAAGAGATTTATGCTGGCATTAAGTATCGGAAGGAAGGCAATGTTTCTGAGCCTGTACCTCCAACGATATCTCAAATCTAACCCTCTTCTTTGTCACGCTGATTTTCAAGATTCATAATTTTTATAAATATTAAAGATTTAAAAATTTTTTATTGTGTTTACTTACAAGTCAGACATAGAAGTATGATGTTGGTATAATATTGATCCGTGGTTGGTAAAAAAATTGGAGCGTACCTGTTATTTAAGTAAAATGTGTTTATTTATTTAAAAAATACAACAATCTACTTAAATAATTAAGAAAACATAGGCTATGGAAAAAATATCCGTCAGTGGAAGTCTATGTTAAACTTTAACTAAAACATATAAATAATATGACGTTTTCAAAAAATAACTTATATATTTTAAAATATCAACAAGTCAGAAATTTAAAACAACAATAGGATGTTTAAATAAATAATTTAATTTTTCTCTATTTTAGTCTCAACACATTTTAATACAATTTTTGAGCTAAATGATTTAAAAACTCAACTTCAACCGGTGATAAAGTTTTAACAAATAGTGACTGTGATAAATGAATTTTATTTTTTTGTTTATAATCTGAAAATTGACTAATTAGAAATTGTTGAATTTGACGGACTTGTAAGAAAAATAAAATGTGTTGAGACTAAAATGGATACAAATTAAATTATTTATTTAAACAACATTAACCAATCTCAAGAAGTTATCTAAGATTAAAAACAATATGATATTTATGTTAAAAGAAAACAAAATAATATCAAATTGCTATGGCACTACCCTCACATGCTAACCAAGTAAGTTCTTTCCAGTGTAACCCGTCTAAGAGCTTAGATACCTTTTTTATGCGAGTCTTATAAGTACCACTTGCATAAGTGTGGTTTAATAACTTTATCTTAATCAAGAAAAACTTTTATTGTTAACTATGATGATGTTAAAACCTGAAGCATCTCATTTTCAGATATCAAATCAGAGGGACTGATTGAACTATCTTCATTCACAGATACGTGTTCATCACATCTTCTAATACCCATAGTAAAAAAATATTTCCTTAATATTTATGGTATATCGTAATATTAGCTTTATGATTATAATTTCACACATAATGCAATTCAATTTCTGCTGTTAATTGCTTAAAACGTTATTTACTTTCTAACCCCTTCCACTCACTTTTCATTCACACTGCCCTCATATAATAGCTTCCTATTCCTACTTTTATATGACCTATATATATACCATCATGTTAGAAATGAGAAAGATTCTAGAGAGTTGACAAAGGATGCTCTAGGAAACAATTTGTATACAGTAGTATGTATATAATATTTTTATAAATATGTCATGCAATCTGTACTTCCTATCTTTATATTAAAATGAAAAAATGAAAATTTATCCCACTACAACACATAAAGTGTCAGGGTTTCAGTACTTTGTAAGCAAGAACTGTTTCTTAAACCAGGGTTATTCGAAGGAGCTGATCTCTTCAAAATCACGCTCAAAAACCAGTTTTCCAAATTGGACCCACTTTATAGGCTGGGTGGAACCCGTAGGGCTTTCGAATCCGCAGGGTTTACTCATGGCTACAGTATCGGAATAAATAATTATTCGAACCCTTGGAATCAGAACTTC
The DNA here is from genome assembly GCF_000696795.3 of Halyomorpha halys. Lineage (NCBI taxonomy): Eukaryota > Metazoa > Arthropoda > Insecta > Hemiptera > Pentatomidae > Halyomorpha > Halyomorpha halys. Next base: position 674,253 of record NW_027116287.1, read on the forward strand.
TACTAACACTCAGCCTTACTCAACTACTCTGCTCCCTCGTCTCTTCATAAGAATAAAGTATATGTTACACCACTAGGTATATTCACCGCAATGGTAGGATTCTGTAATTTATTATTTGAATTGAAAAAATTGAAAATCAAAGTTTACGACTAGCAGATTACTTTATTTAATAATATCGGAGGTTCAAACGGACTACTAGGCTATAAAAAGAAGTTTTTCATAAGTTAGATATCGTACTGACTTAACAACCTTAGTCGAGGGTTCCCTGTTAAGTGGTTGTCTGTCTCTCCTCGGAGAGTGTTATAACTGACGACCTCTAGTTACTCCTCTTAGAAGTTTTAATAGAAAAACTTTAGCGCCCCACCTCCCCAAAAGAGATATTAAGATTAAGAAGGCGCGTTGTGGACGCGGTTCGTCGCTCGGGACGACTACATAAAGCGGATTCTTGTTTACTTTTGTTCTCCTCTCGCCGTGATTCATTTCCGACCAACTGTGTCAGACGTTAATGCAATAACCATTTATTCTATCCTGAAGCGAGCAGACATTACACGAAAAAACTCATTTTTTTAAAATTAAATGTATGTCACTCACTTCTTCAACTACTTAACTTAGGAAGAGTAAGAATAGTTATTGGTCGACAAAATCTTTTTGATTACTTAGGTTAAGTTCTCTAATATTGAAAACGTTAATTTAAAATATGTATCTCACTCGTCGTGAATGGCATCTTCGTCGGTTACTAAAATAGCCATTAGTCATGTTAAGAAAATCGCGAAGAGCTAGGAGGAATGATCTTTGCGATCTCCACTCGAGAGTTAACAAAAAAAAATTTAAAAAAAAATCGAGCTCATCATAGTTTCAATGCGCATACGGCACCATCGATTCTGCACACACAGCGTACACTGGGGTACAAGAGGACAGCACACTTCAACTGACATCATTGTGCATAAGTATTCCTTATTTTCAATGGAGGGTACGAAAAAAAAAAAAAAAAAAGAGAAAATATATGCATGCATATTTAGTGCCCTACCTTTGCCACATGTCACCCTAGGGTTAGGCTGGGGCCACTAAGGATGGAGGTTACAATATTGGCCCAGAAGCCGCTGGTCAGGAGTACAAAGAAAGGGGAGGGCCGCTCCAGGAGGGGATAAGACGGACAGTGGTTAAGATGACCTTAGGCTGCAGAGACCGAAGCCTCCTCTCGACGAGGATGTCGACCAAGGTACAGTGTTTTGCCAACTCCAAGGTCTCGGTGAAAGGGCGACCTCTATGAAAAGTGGGTTAGCACATTCCTTCAGCCCATAAAAAACTTGATGTGCCTACGGCCTATGAACTCCGTCACAGAGGGGAGCTGGAATCTGTTCTGTTCTCACTATTCTTGGCTCTTTGGATTGAGGTCAAAGGTCAAAAGTCTATGGGTATCATAGATCAGAGTCGGGTGAATGATTGCCTTGTAAATTTTCAACTTGAGCCGAAGTGAAATCTGTTATGAGGTGAGCAGCTAGTAGAGCCTGTAGGACTTCAACCGGGTCAGTTTGAGTGACTGGAGAAGGTAAGATGCCTATCAAGTGTCACACCAAGGTAGAGGGTGGTGTTCGCCGTCCACTATGAGCCGCTGGGGGAGCTTGCCTCTCTTGCCCTTCTGAAAGGAAATGACTATGGCATCTGTCTTCGCAGGGTTCACCCCGATGCCGTCACTCAGTCCTGCTATGATGGTGGCAGAAGTATTCTCGGCATATTCGTGGGCTGCCTTCGGACTCATGCTGGAGGCGTATATCCCGATATCCTCTGCATAGGCTGCTACTACTGCCTCTGGAGGCTTGAGGGGGACTACTGATGCCATAAAAACGACAAACAGTAAAGGTCCCAGCTCAGAGCCTTGAGGGACTCCGCAGGTGGTGAGAACTGGAGGCGAGAAGTCCCCTCGGATTCGTATTGCTAAAAATCTTACACTAAGATAGTTTTTTTTAGTAACATTCATAAGTCTTTAAAACTAACAACCACCCCTATTTCTTGAATCTTCTAACTCTTCTAACTGAGTTCTTCTTTCCTGTTCTATATTTGAATACACTATCCCAACCTAACGAATTGTACATTCCCTTTTATAGAACTGCTCCCTACAGACTCTTTATTCCTGTTGATGGCCCATTTTTAACATTTTCAGAATAATGTTATTAATTGTAATTAAACCCGTGGTTCCACAAATACAACAGATTTGCTGAAATATTTAATATTCAAGCAAGATTTGGTTGAGAAAAATAATGTTAAAGATTTGATTTTAAAAATTCTTATTGCCTTGGAAATAAACATTTCAAAATTAATTGGTCTACTGTAATTACCCAGCCGACTGAAAAGTTTATAAATTATAATAAAAACTAAAAATGTAATGCGCACAACTCGATAAAAGACTTGGTTTTCTCTCTATTAATAGCTGTTAACTCCTTAAAGAAAGGAGGAGACATTGGAATTGCAAATTAAATATTAGAAATATAACTTTCCAAATCCAGGGCTAATTGATATTCAATAACTCTGGGGGGTTTAGAGCCCCGTCCCTATAGCATTAATTGCGTTTCAACGACTTTCCTTCCGATATAAAATGATTCTGTAGCTGCCGATGAATTATTAATTTCGCTTGGCAGAAAGATTATAAATAGCTAATTGGATGGTTACTGAAAGGGATTAGACATTGGTCGCCCAAATCTTGCCGCTGAGGAAATAGGCATCGATTGAATAAGATTCTAATGTCCACATCAAATCTTTTTTAAATATATATTGTGAGGGAATATAAGGGTTAATCTCACAGAAATGGTTTGAGTTAATATTTTCCGATATATAAATACTTATACGATAAATAAAAGGAAGTGGTTACCGGACTGACGGTTGTGCTAGGGGGTGATTTAGTCAGAATCAAACTCGATCACCAATTTTTACCCAATTCATGAGGCTAGGTGGATCCCAGTGGGCTCCTGTACCTACAGGGCTGACTCACGGCTACAGTGAAATAGAATATAATTATGTGCCACAGGCAGAATACTTGTAGTTAATAACATAGTGCTTTACCAATGCGCAACTTTTTTTTTTTTAACCCTCCAATTGAAATAAATAATATTGAAGTACAAAAGATGTCAGTTGTAAATGCTTCTTTCTTTTTACCCATAGGTATTTTAAGGGCTATTGTGAGGTCTACTGAATGTGGAGAGTCGATGGCGCCGAATACGACAATGAGCAGCTCACAACTGTATCTTATATATAAACCAGAAAGTACAATCAATTATACTTTGTGAGAATTAGTAAAGGATAAATGATTATAGGAATTAAAAAGTATAAATCAGCATTGTACAATTCAGTGAAATTGTAACAATTACAACATACAAGACTGTTGTATTAATTTCATATTTATTTTTAAACATGGTCCAGATCGGCCTAGTCTTACATGTTTATTAAAACTACTAGCTTCACTTTTAAAAATCAATTATATGGGGGTTTAATTTCTTGCATAGTAATATAATAATAATAAGCAATATAATAATTATT
>NW_027116287.1:677837-705103 GCF_000696795.3 Halyomorpha halys
ATAATAAACCAGTTCACATATTGAATTCAGATATTTATTTTTGCTTGGTTATACATTAATTAATTTTTATACATATGATATAATATCCATATGTTAAACGAAGTCAATTTCCATTAAGGGACACTTTTTCTAACATGGCATCCCGCAAAATGATTTATAAGACGTTGTCACGTCAAAAAATAATAATCAAAATAGTGCATCTAAGAAATAATAATAACATTGTGGCAGCCTACAGAACTGAAACTTTTTGAAATAAAATAACGTATTAAAATTTTATCAACAATGTTCAAGCATTCGCTCTTATAGTTCAAGGCAGAAAATATTCGTTAATAATTAATATGATAATAATTAGAATAGAACAGCCATTTCGTAAGTCAATTAAAGCCGACAATTTTTGACGTGACAACGTCTTATAAATCATTTTGCGGGATGCCATGTTAGAAAAAGTGTCCCGTAACGGAAGTAGATTTTGACGTGACAACGTCTTATAAATCATTTTGCGGGATGCCATGTTAGAAAAAGTGTCCCGTAACGGGTATGAGACTCAGATTAAGGACTCAGGCATTGACAATTATTAAGAACTGCTGGAATTATTAAGCTCTTCTAGCCTCCTACTCTCCTATTAAAATATACAAATTTTCCAACTAGAATTAGCCCTTGTTCCTCCTCTCCTAACAGTTCCGTTTCATCTCGCGTCACGAAATCAATTTATTACTGTTATCTTGAGTTGTAAAACGCCAGTAAAAAAGCTTCACTTCAAAAAGGAATAGGGAAAACCGTAGAACTCTATTCTAATATTCTTATATTAATATTCTTCCAGAGAAGTCTGAAAAATCAGTTTTTTATTAATTTTTTCCCTCTTCTCCTCTTATATTTATGTGCCTAACACATGGTCTGTATTTTTTTTTTTAAAAGGACAAAGTAATAATTTTCGTAGGCTAATTAAATTTAATTTTTAGTTGTAAAGGCTTTTACGGCTTTAATTTATCCTACCAAGATACCTTGGTTTCTTGTCGTTCACTCCAGTTTCCACAATGGCAGAGTGATGTATCAAGAGTTAGTTACAAAATTCATGTAGTATGAAGGAGCAGGTTAATACAAAATTGTGGAAAAAATTATTTTTGATCTAGCATTGATCCCTCCCTTCAATGTCCCAAACCCATTAAAGTGCAAATATAAGAAAAGTTCAGAGCGAAACAAATTAATCAATTTAATTACCTACCAATTTTGTGTTGTAAAGTTATAATTACATCTTCTACAGATTTATAACAAATCATACTAATTAATATATTTTATAGTAAAATTAATTTTAAATAGTAGCACACCTCACAATTTTTTTTCCATTTGAATTTAACGTACTTCACAGAGTTACTTAGATTGTATGAATGGAATTACTTTGTGAACAAACCTTACTTCCGGACAGTCTGTAATTCTGCCGACTCGGCCCACCCCCAGTTTTGTAATTATGTAAAGAAAGAAACCCCAGTCAATGGTTCTATTTTTATAATAAGTATAATTCAAAATAAAATAAAAGTTTCATTCTAGCCAGATTTATAAAAGGCAAATAATAAAAATAAATCAAAGACCTGTTCAAAAATACTAGGCATTTTAAAAATGTAGGCAATTATTACACCAAAAACATATTTTTTTCTTTAGAATGACAGGGAATGCAGTAATGTTTTTTTCATTAATTACTCACTAATTACTGTTTTAACTTTTTATTTGTTTTCTCAATGAAATTACTTGTGTGTGATTCGTGATTTTTCCGCACGGGTCAGATAGATATATATGCTTTAAAAAAAAAAATCATCTTTTTCATTTTCAAAATAATATATAATATATGATAATAATAATAATAAAATAAAAATATATGCTTTAAAAAAAAATCATCTTTTTCATTTTCAAAAGATATTTCAATTTCCAAACTTCAATACATGAGTGTGTTGAAGTTCTCCGGCATACCACTTAGAACATTCTCATTGAACTGAACGCTAAATGCATAGTTTCATAGACTATGTAAACCGACGAAATTCTATTATAGGGAGTGTTCAATAAACAAAACTTCAACTTAAACACTTAATTTATACAGAATATGGTTGAACTAAGGCAATGTGCATAATAATGTTTAAATGTAGTATGTAAAAAAAAAATTACTAAATATTTTGTCAATTATTTTACTACAATATTTCGAAAAATTCAATCCATTGATTTGATTTCATTAATGTTTAATGTTAAGGATCTGATTATAGTTTGAGTAACTGAAACTTTAAAAATCATAATCAAATAACCTTTATTTTAGGCCTATAGTACCATTTATTTTTTTTTAATACTGTGGTATCATGTACGATTACACTTCTGATGGGATATTATTCGGAGGTTTAAAGACAAATAATCACTCGAATATTAGTAAATAACAGTAAACTGGATGTTGTAAAAAAAAAAAATCTTCAATCAGTTTGCTATTTAGGAGCAACAAGAAAATCTGGGAATTACACATTTAAATAAATATTTTTTAAAGGGAGGGAGGCTGCGAGCGATTATTAATTATATAATATATGCTTAAAAGAAATCCCGGATAGGGTCCGGGACTCGATCTCCCAACCTTTGAGTTGGCAGACAGGCGCGTTACTATACTGCTACCGTCACGCCCATACATATTCCATATTATAACATATAAATTCACGATATTGGCAATGTTTAAATATTATCTGCCAGGGAAATTTTCTATCAGTAGTACACAGTAATCTAAATTAAGTTGCATGTATAAATTAATTATGATTATGTCAGCCATGTTGTTCGTGCGCTTTCTTACATGAGATGTACATAATAAACCTTTTTTTATATTTATTGAAATTTACAACTAATCAAAAAAAAAAATTAATTTGATGAATGTTTCAGAACTCTTAATAATCTTGTGAAGGACCCATTGAATGGTGGTAATTTAATATAATAAACCTAATAATATCTTAACTTGATTTGATGCTTGAATATCTTGCATGATTAACAAAGCTAAGTAAATCATTGAACACGAAACCTTTGGAAAGGACATTCTATGTTTAAATATATCCTATTATATCTAGTTTACAATGGAAGGGTGTCTATGGCTTTAAGCATTAGAATTAGATAAATACATAATACATTTAAGAACTGTAGGTTTTAAAACATAATACAGATACATGAATATATAATAAATGAGGTTTCTGGAACCCTCACCCTCTGTAAAACCGCGGTTAGAAACGTAGTATATTTTTTTGATTCTCCTCACTATTACACATTGTACTACAATTAGTTGAAGGCCATGACTACAATGCCCTTCAACCTACATATGCAGTTTAAACTTTAAAAGTTCACTTATTGTGATAAACAATTTTTTTTTAAATATTTATTTATTGCTATTTTCAACTGTACATTATAATACATTTAGTAAATCTGATCTAAGTTAAATTGGAGTGTTACAGGCATGTAGAGAAACTACCCATTGGTAGCACTCTAATGAAATTTTACATTAGCTGGTCTCGTGGCCATCTTCTTTTCAGGCGCCTCGGAGGATTGTCAGGAATGGAAGAGGATGCAGGATTAGAAACTAGGGGGTTTGAGTGGTTAGAGAGTTTATAATGGAAGGAGTGATATCTGGTTAGGGCTAGATCGGTTACATAGGGAACATTAAAGTCTTTATGTATGATTTTATTTGTGACAAAGTAAGGAGCATTGAGGATTTTACGAAGGATTTTGGATTGTAAGGATTGCATACGAGAGGAATTCGAAGGTTTAGTGGAGCCCCAAAATTCAACTCCATATGTCCAGATTGGCCTTATTACAGTCATGTAGATCTTTTTTTTTTAATGTGTTGGAAGTTTAGAACGTTTGTCTAGTAAGTGCTGTAATAGTCGGTATAGTATATAGTATAATACCTCAGTCTTGTGTGAGGATTCCAGGTTAATCGTTTGTCTAAATGTTGTGCAAGGTAGCGGATCTATTCGACAGGGGAAAGAGTAACAACATTAAATGAAACTGTAGGGCAGTCAGTAGGTTTACGACGAAGGGTAAAGGTGATTACGACACCATTCTTCGAGGTATGTGATATGGGATTGGAGATTTTGGGATACGATTAATGATAAAAAATTTAATATTTTTTTCATCACTTATGCCCATAGAATTTTTTTTTTACATTCAGGGACTTTTTCAGTTATCATTAATACTGTTTTTAAATTTTCTTTAGCTTTATAAATTACACTATGCATTTGACATTCCCATCTTCCTACAGGTCAAAAATCGCTCCATCAGTTACTGCATTAAGCACTAATTACAGTAATATATTTTACCCGTAAATGGATTGAACTCTGGAAAATTCGCTTTTATACACCAACATTAGTTTCACCTACACTGTATCTTTTTCATTTAATATGGACAATGTCTTCCGATTGGGTTGAAAGCATCAGCTCGTAGGTAATACATGACACTTTTTAATTCTTGACCGCAATACGGACAATCTAATCTCCTTGACAATGAAAAATTATCCGTAAAAGTTAAGTTTATCCATAAGCGAACCGATTTTTAGCAATCGTATAATTTCGATTTAGAGCCATTTTCTTGAGATCGTGGAGAGTAGCAAGGCCAGAGGAAGGCACGATAAATCATCGGAGCTGAGATCCATTTAGTAACGGAGGGGGCAGTGAGAATCATCTATCACACTTTGTTCTATCTAATAAACAGCACCTCTTTTACAAACTAGCTTCCCTCCACTCCAACATCTACCGGATATAATCAGGTCGATTATATTCCCAAGGAAGACCGGTATAAAATTAACGTAAAACGACAAAAAGAGGACAAACTTGATGAAGTGGCACCCCAGAACTTGAAGAAACGTTCAGCTAACAGGCAAAAAATGTTATTTAAGACCGGTGGTACCCTATACAGGTACCCCAGGGTGCTCCAAGTCTAGGTCATGGGTGCCGTAAGCAAATGCCCCTTTCTTACAGTATTAGAAAAAAAAAACAGAAAGAAATTTAAGAAAATAGCAAATATGGTACCTTTTAGCATTTACTTAGCACTGTTTTTTTCCAGCATACTCAACCGCTCCTAGGATACTTGTAGCAACATTTTTAAATTTGATTAGCTCAACAAGGATGCCACAAATTTAGAGTTCACATGATATAATGATTATTGTGATAATAGCGTAATATTATAGATAGCACACATCGAGACTTTCATAAAGATGGTATCGTCCAGTAAAATGCTTCTTCAGGAACATTGGTACGATGTTTTCGTTTGCATACTGCATCCTTTCGTCGCTTTTCCTCAGCAGCATTTTCTTTGTTTTGATCCGTTTTTTGTTATAATAATTTTATATGAGATGTGGTTCTTTTCGTTTCCATAATTATGATATAAAAGTCATACTTCAATCCTTTTATCTTTTATTATTCTTGCATCAATAAAAAAAAATATAATTGGACCGAAGTAAATATAAGCTGGAATATAGTATATAGGCAGCTGAGAGGCAGCTCTTGGGCCAGTAAAAAAAAAAAAAAAAAAAAAAAAAAAAAAAAAAAAAAAAAAAAAAAACCAATGAAAATCTATGACTTAGAAAGATAATTGAATATGAGATTAGCATGCGGTATAAAGACAAAATTTCCAATAGAAATCGTATAAAAAAAGAAATTAAAAAACCTAATAAAGTGACCACTAAATAAATAGTTTAAAGATATACGTGTGACAAACAAATCATGAAAAAAAAGATCTATGATGGTAAAAGGAATGAAAATTATCGTTAATGAAAAATTTTCGTTTAAAGAAAAATAATTTTGATTATTATTCAATAAACTTTTAATGTAATAAATTATATACATATGAACAATTAATAGACAATGAATAGCACCTTGTCATGGTGTTGAGAATATTAATAATAATAATCTTTATTTATTCTGGGATTGATCCCTTTAGAATAATTTACAGGCGTCAAAATTAGGCTTTAGAGCCTTGGAGTAAATTTCAAAATAGAGATGAAATTAATATACAACAATAATTAACAGAATATATAAAATAATGATAAAACAAATAAAATAAAACCACTTGTCATATCATAAAATTTCATAAATCTTCTGATAGTAAATAAAAAGGAAAAAAAAATGGTAAAAAATCAAATACAATTAAACTAAAAAATAATAAATGAAAAGAGATAATTTCTGTTAGTGTACATATTTACAATTATAAACGAAAATCTAAGACATAAAATACAGAAAATATATAAAGCTTTTTTGAAACTTTCAATTGTTATTCTTCCTGGACAGAAGGTAGTCGAAGATACGGGACTTGAAGATTGGAAGGGTATTAGAACTACGAATAAATATAGAATTCCATAGGGAAGATCCACCAAAGAATGCGGTTTGATGGGCAGTTACATTTAAGTCTGAAGGCCTTATTATTATTAATGCAAGATTAAATAAATTAAGCTTTGGACTATGATGACTGCTTACTATCTCAAAAAGAAAAGCCATAAATTGGTGCCATCCAAATGAAAATCACTTAATAAGTGAAAATATGCGTGTGCAACATAAACTCTTTTATAAAGCTATAATGCTTTAAGCACATCGTTTCAAGGTGATAGTTTTTTGTCCTGGTAGTATTGTCATACTTTGCTGTTAGCAGAGTGTAAGCGCATCTAACCTAAACCTGATAGTTTTTCGCCATTCTCCATTATAGTCTAAGAACCCAGAGAAAAAAATAGCAGGTATTTCACTCCAAATTTTAATGAAAACCATACATAGTTACTAGTCAATATCAGTCTGCCAAGTATAGTTAGGGGAATAAAAATTAGTGGCTGTTAAAAAATAAATAATTTTTTATTAAATAAATCAATGAATGTTGAGACTTAATTAGGATACATTATCATATCAATAGTCCAACGTTTCGGCCAATTCAGCCATCCTCAAGGACAATCTTAAGTATAAATTCACACCTCACATCAAAATTTTTTTTATCTAATAGTGGATAGTGTAGTTTTAATTTAAAATTTAAGTTTTAAAAATTAATGAAGGTTTAAGAAAATAGGGTGATTTTGACCTGGGAAAAATAGCCGGCAAAACCTTTTTTTTAATTTTGATGTGAGGTGTGAATATATGTTTAAGATTGTCCTTGAGGATGGTCAAATAGGCCGAAACGTTGGACTATTGATATAATAAAGAATGTTGATACTTAATAAGGATACCATTTGATTTATTTAATAGATAAATACAAGTCTCAAGAATTTGAATAAATTATATTGAATCATTTTTATTCGGAGGTCCATATCTTTAAAACTACCAACAATACTAGAAAACCTAATAGAACATGATTTAAAGTATAGTAAATTTACTATAATATGAGCCCTAACAGAACTATTTACGTTCAATAGTTCCTGAGATACAGTTTTGTTTTTTTAAAGTGACATTTAGTTTATAACGTTTATCTAACTAAATAAATATAACGTCTGCTTAAATAAATTGATTTTAGTTGTTCGGAAGAAAATCATATGCAAAATTCATATTCACATACAAATATAAAAACTACTACCCTATAATAAACGTTATAAACTACCTTATACTACATTAAACTAGCTTTAATTTGAGTTCTGGCAGACATCTGATACCTGTACTTCTAACAACTAGAAATCAATATTTTGTTAGTTTATTTCGGAAAATATCATAAAAACTACTAATCCTAAAAAGATGAAAGTTATAAATCATATTATAGTATATTCAACTAGCTCTAATATAAGTACTAATAGACATATGTTCGTCTAATGGTTCATGGGATAAATATATAAACAATAAATTCATCAAATACTGATTTTTCAGAATATCGTTTATAAAATGTTTCTTTTTAAAAATTTGTATCTATGTATCGGGAACCATTGAACGTAAACAGAGCTCATATTTTAGAAAATGTCCAATGTTTTGTCCAATTTTACATGTTTTGTAGGTATTTTTAATTTACGGAGCTCGGAAATAAAAAAATATATATTTATCTTAATGATTTAAATAGCCACCATTTTTTTGGGCCCCTTACTATCCTTAGCTTACTTATCAATTTTTACTATTAATTATACTTATGCTTCATTAAATTAATCGATTATTGGGGTGAAATAACTGACTTTGTTTCCACCATGCTCTTGTACTACGATGATAGCTACTGTTCAGAACGATAATTATAAATACCGCCCAATTACCACTACTGTCATTCAGGTTAGAATTTTTAAATTAAAACAATTTTAAATTCAAAAAACAATCGAAACATATTACTAATATTTTATCGCCCTATTTCCACTACAGGTGATAAGTCGGATTAGATGTGAAAGTTCACTTTCATGCGGCAGTAAATACACTGTCGTTAATATATAGTGTCTACTATCAAACCAGGTCATTTACGACAGTACTGCTATTGCAGAAGACGCTCTTTTTTTGCGTCTACATTGCTATACACACTAAATCGCACTACATATGGAGATTATTGTTTGTTACAAAGCTACTATTTAGCAGATATAGGCTTACAATATTGCTATTCTGTTACGCGGCATGTTTGTGTTCCTATTATAACTTTGGATTACTCCTGACCTTTCCATAGAGAGCCCTTATACTCTGACCTAGGCCACAGCCCAATCTCAACCACCGAGCCCCATGTTGCCCTCGGGCTGTGGGGAGAAGGGACGCCTACAGTAGGGACCAAATATACGTATATATACAAACTCTGCAAACCGCTCAACTACTGGGAAAGTCGTGGATTATATACCAATAGAGCATAGATGGTTCTACGACAAATTCCATCTACAACAGTTCTGACAATATTTCTAAGCTGTGTCAGTATTACGTAATTTGATAATTGTATCATAAACTTAAAGTTAAATCATTAAAAAAAAAAATCTTATGTAAAACTTTTATTTATCGCTTGACTTTGAGACGAAATTGATCTACTATAAATAGAATTAATATTTATAAATAGGTAAGTAAGCGCAAGTAAAATAAAAACTATAATAACAACTAAAATAAAAGCATTTATTAAATCACTGATTTAATACATCGATTGTTTGAGAGTGGTTTATATAATTATTAACATAAACTTCAATGATCCACTTTTACTCTTAACTTTTTATTTTAAAAAACTTCGTACGATTCGGCCCTTAGGCAATTATCATGGCAACTTTCATTCATTAAATTGGCTTTTTTGCAGGCTAATTGGCCATGTTTTATATAAACCACACAATTCAAAATTATCCTTCAAAAATTGATTTTCCTTTTCTATTCACCTCATTAGCAATATCAACAATAAAACTATAAAATGGTCTCCTTGAAGTTTGTGTTAATAAAAAAATCATTTATTTATGCGTTTTTGTCTTGATTTTTTTTTCTCTATCCCATAGTAAAGCTTACCAGAGGAATTTATTTAAAAATTGTATATACTCCATGCAAAACAATTATAAGACAAAATAATTCTAAATAAGATCAGTTCAGAAATACATAAATATACGCGATTTGTTATACTTAATTAGTAAATTGTTTTAGAATTCGTAGAAAAAAAGCATGTGGAAACGTGAAAATTCTATCCCAACGTATTCCTGTTGTCTGTGTTGATCAACGCTTTAGTACGTGCGAGAACATTTATAGTTTATCTGGCACCAATGTTATTTATTGTGTTGATTAAAATGTTTTAATAAAAAAATTAATCATTCGTAAATGCGAGGTGACTGCTACTTCCCTGGCACGACAGATACAGAATGTTTGACCTGATAGTGCTACTGTACTGCCATGTTAGCAAATTTTATCGTAACAGTAACTGTCATGTTTACACCATTGGAAGTAACATAGTAGTAGCTACCATGGCTCTAAAATGTCACGGTCTTTAACATTGCATTAGCTAAACTGACGTAATCTTAGCTATCAAGATATACCTAATGAGACAGTACTGTCATAATAGTAAGAGTTAATGTCAGCTATTAATCTATGACAAGTGTACTACTAGAAAATGGGTACTGAAATATTAAATTGATAAAACAAAAAAATTCCACAAAACTTACAATAAATACTTTTCAAAGCTTTTTGAGAACAAAGAAATACGTACTGCCTCCCGTTTTCGCAGCAGCTCCTTCAATTCATAGAAGAATACATATGAAATGGCGAGAAGAGCAATCAAATTATGTTAATAAATGCTGTCCGGCCTATACCTCCTTTATTTCTGTATTTATTTATTTTTCAATGTGCTCATTACTAAACAAAAGGTCGCTTTTAAAAGGTAAATATTAATTAGGTCGACTGAACTGAGAAAATTAAAAAAAAAAAAAAAAAATAGATACGGAAAAAACCAACTTTAAAAGGTTCAGGAGGAAGTTTTCAGTTTTTTGTTCGTAGTCTATTGAAAAAATGTTCTTGAAGGAAAAAAAATCCGTTGCTGGGCGGTATTTACAATGAATAAAGGAAAAGTGGTTGAGAGAGGTGCAAACTATAGGCGATGGCTTGGCGCTGTGTCTTTGAGGTAATTAGCGGGGAGACCAAGGACCTCAATCAATATGTAATTTAGGGTTGGGGGAGAGACTGGGGTGGTTGGGGGGGGGGCAATCTGTATTCCTCTATTGTACTCCCGGCTTAATAGTTCTCCCTCTAACTGGCCACAATTTCTCAAACCATCGCCCTTAATTATGATTTAAATTGTGTTAGCTTCCCATAGATTCTGCGGTTTGCCGTGTTCCTTGGTTAGGTGATGCTTGAGACTAAATGTAACTGGCAAAGTATTTAATCTATTCGCTCAATGACTAGTATATTCTTGGAATGATGCTTCAATCAATTTGCTGAAAAAGAATAAAGTTGAAGTGAGTTACTTAACACCTTAATGTATAATATTGCTAAAATAGTGTCAATGTTCCATTATTGACAACTTTTGGTAAAGTGATGTACTGGACTCCTGTCAAACATTCATTCGTAATTTTGGGTGCATCAATCGATTTGATGCACCCATTTTTTTGGCTAATGTCCAGCTCTAACCACCTACAACAATATTTTCCCTTCTAACTAACCTGATTTCCGTATTTTTATTTTTTTTAAACAGCCTTTTTCGTTAATTTCCACCTCAAATCACCGTAAACCAACACTACGTTACTCTTCAAACAACTCCAAAATACCCCTAACAATCGCAAACCACTTTTGGCAAAATACATATCGTACACTTGTTGAAAATTACTTCAAAATTTGAGTTATCTCTAATTGATGAACGCATTCGTCATTTGCTTTTTGGCTTAAAAAAAAACTTTTTTCACCTCTCCTCAAACCACCTAAATTTTGGTATTTCCATATTGTTTTCCTAATTACGGCATTTTCACCCCAAAACGCCGCAAACCACCTTTATTCACAGTTTCACTCTTCAAAAAACAGCTAATCACTTTTGGCAAATGAGTGTACCAGACACTTGTTGAAAATTCTTTCGGGATTCGGGGTGTATCAGATTGATACTGGCATTTCGTCACTTGATTTTTTTTTTTTTTTGTAAAGTGTGTCACACCGGTGAAACAATACTCCGAATGCATCAATAATCAAGAATACTCAGATAGATCAAAAAAAATTATTTTCGTGAAAAACTCGTATTTGAAATTATTCACTCTCAGAATACTACTTCTTACTGTATATTTCATAAATCAGTAAGTGAAAAGGAAAAATCAATTAATAGATATGTTTGTGTTTTTTGTTATGCTGAAAACGAAAATTAACTCAATTTTCTTCGTTCACTTACTTCACAAATTCATGAGAGGCAATTCCAGTTTTGTAGTACACAAATCAAAAAAATTTTCGCAGCAACTGAGTTATTCAACCTACGAACCAGAAATGTTTTTAAAATTATGAAACTTATGACTATTAATAATGAGATTAATAAGATTAAAAAAAAAGTTCATCTCTTTCACGTAAATATGAATTTGAGATAATGTATTAGCTATAAATCAATATTTTTCTTTAAACAACCGACATTTTTATTCTTCTTAGCGGCTGACAGAGGGTTGGCAGATTCCTCAATTTTGACATATAAATAGATATAGTTTTCATAGAACTAATTAAAAAATTTTGGTTAAATGAAATAGTTTTTTTCTTAGGCCCCCTGGACTTTGAGGAAATTACACTTTAAATAATTTTTAAAAAAATGAAAAAATTACTTTGTTTTAACATTTTGAAACAGCCGCAATTTTTTTTTATCTAACTATGGTTGGCAGAGTTATCAATTTTTACAAATAGTTTTATATATAGTTTTCATTAAAGTAATTAAAAACCTGTGGTTATATGACTGATTTTTTTTTCTCAGGCCTCTTGAAATACTATGAAATCCAAGAACAAATAATTTTAAAAAGAATTAAAATGAAAAATTAATTTTTTTTAATATTTTGAAATAGCCACAATTTTTTATTTTCTCTAACTATGGTTCAAGCAAATAAATATGCAATACTCACTCACAACCTCCCCCCGGACATTTGTGAGGCCCGTAACCCAATGGATGGCACTCACAAAAATAGGCGTGGGAGTGACGAACCCACCCTATGAAAAACTCGTCATGAGACGCGCGATATATTTCCTACGTTCATCGCGCGAGGTCTTGGACCTCTATGGCCTGTCACGCCAATAATAATAACTATGGTCGGTCATCAATTTTGACTAGTAGATGTATTTTTATTGAAGTAATTCAAAAATTGTGGTAAATGGCTAATTTTTTTCAGCCTTCTTGGACTATTAGGAAATCCAACTTCATCTCAAATATTGAAACTCAGATAATGCAGGGATGGACTATGTATTTATTTATTATTATTATTTGTATTTTTCCTAATATAATTTTTTTTTTTTTACCATAAAAAGTTCTATAAATATCAGTATTTTGTTTGTTTATAAGTTTTTAACCTTATTCGCATGGCGGTCCTCTCCGATTGCGATACCAGTAGCGTTAGTTTAAGCATTAGTTTTGGCTGAGCCAGAAATCATAACGTGATGTGACGCCGGGACAGTTCCCAAGCGACGGGCAGTTATAAAGTAGTTTGGACAGGGGGAGGGGGACCTTGGCGGTAATTTTATGAGGGAATCAAGGAAGGATTTGAGAGGGACATGTAATTAGGCTGACTCGGCTAATTCCGGTATCAATAACCAATTAGACTGATGGCGACCCAAATTGGTTTAGTTGGGCCATTATTGTTGTCCGTAGCTGAGAGTCGTCTCTAATTATCTAATTACCATGAGCAACTTGGTCCGCGGGTGATGGATTGGACTGACCCTACCTCCCGGGCATTAATCATGTCCCCTGGATCTGTCAGTCCTCGGCTCGTCCAGATGTGTCTTCTCTTCGGGGCTAGTTTGTCGATAGTTGTTTCATCCATCTTATTCGAAAATCGCTTCGGGACAGAACCGACATCGGGAGCGGTCGAGATAATTTATTCGGGGGTTGCAGTCTAACAGGACAATCAACCCTGTTGCACTTCATGTGTATCACCATCTTAATTTTAAGATGTTTCACTATTACGTGAAACATCTTAAAATTAATGAAATGTGCAGAATTGCCGTATGGATTTACTATCTTCATAAAATTAATGTTTGAAAAAAGAATTTATTTATATAAACGGTGAGTCCCAATGTTTCTTTGTCAGTACCGTAAGCAAAAAGAAAAAGTGTCGGTTCATTGGATCCACTATATCAGACTTCACCGTGCCATTGACTTTGGAAAGTTGAGGTTAACATTTCGTTTTAAAAAGTTAATATATTACAAAACACCGAAATCCTTCTGTGTTTTCGCGTCATTTTTTGCCAAAACTACACAGTCTGTGTTTTTTTTTTGTTTTTTTTGACACTTCACTTATAATACCCATGTGTTTATTAAATCGCTCTTCAGTGGCTTTCTTGCGTTTAAGCTTATTCCCGGTACTAACTTGTGCCGTTCAGGGCCATTAATTACTTTCAATTCAATTGGGCTTCTATCTCTTAAGATTTACAAACTTCAAGATTTCTACACGAGCCTAGATCAGGTTAAACTATTCTTTCTTTCCTCCTACCTATCCTATCTTCTTTTTTTTCTTTTACTGGCTTAACAAGCTGCCCTTGGCCTCCTCAACGGCCGCCAACCATCTTTCTCTATCTTCTGTAAGGGTAACTGGGATCCTCAGTTGTCGCAGACCCGCCTCACAGCATCCCTCCATTGGCCCTTCGGCCTACCACGTTGCCGCACACCATCCGGAACGTAACTGTACAGTTTATGAGCTACTCTTTCCTTGCTCATCCTCATTACATGGCCAGGCCATTTAAGCCTCTTTATCCTTATGTACGCGGAGATGCTACATTCCTTATAGAGCCCAAAAAGTTCACCATTTTTCCTTCTTCACCAATTACCATTCTCGCATACGGGCCCTAAGATTCTTCTCAGAATTACTCTTTCAAACCTGTCTAGCAGATTAATGCTTTTATTGCTTAGCGTCCAAGTTTCTCCACCGTATGTGACGTTATCCTTATCAACGTTTTGTACAGGGTGAACTTGGTGGTACGACTAACAAATCTGCTTTTAATTAGCCTTACAATGGCGAAATAGGCTCTTTTTCCACCAGCAATTCTGCTTTTAACTTCTTCTTCACCCTGGTTTTCATTGATAATAGAACCAACGTAAGTAAAACTTCTTACCATTTCGAAATTATAGGGGCCCATTTTCAGGCGAATCATCCTCTGGTCCAGAGGCTTCTTACCCAACAGCATAATCTTGCTGTTTTCCTCATTAATATGCAGGTCCATCCTTTTCGCTTCGACATCCATTGCTTCGAAAGCAGTCATAATGCTCTGCAGGGATCTACTTATGATGACGACGTCGTCTGCATAGGCCAGAACTTGGGTCATCTTTGTGAATACTGTTCCTTCCTGGTTTATTCCTGCTCTATTTATGATTGCTTGTAGAGCGATATTAAACAGGAGAGGTGCTATTGGGTCACCCTGTCTTAGGCCACATTCCACTTCAAAAGGCTCCGATAATCCACAGGATTTTAATTGGCAGGTTGCCTACCTATCCTATACACCTCACTTTTTTAAATATTTTTTATGGATCAAAATAGACTATGCATTCAAAGGCACTGAACTATTAATCAGTAAGTAATCAGTATCATTAAATTTATTTTCTTCTCAGTATTTCATCCTATCTTTAATTATTTTTATTGTGTTTTAATTGCTTATCCTTTATTCAACTTCAATAACCAAAATCACCTCAAATATTACAAATGTTTTTTCTGGTCCTCCGTGTTTAACTGAATGTTAAACAATCCTGTATATTTTTTTTTTTATTTCTCTAGGAACGTCACACCAGAGTTATGTTGGATTACTGTTTTTTTTCCCTACGTCATTAAGCCCATTTTAAATTTCTCGTTATTTTGGGATTTAATGTTTTTATAGGTTGTATGTATTTATAGTGTTTTATGATTAGCTATCAACAATCGATTCTACCGATGTATTACAAAGAGGCCTTTACTGACTGCCCCTTGTTTCACAAAGGGAAACTTGACTAGGTACTACGTCATCAGGGTTTCGTAGTCTAGACTCTAAAGGCACAACAACTGTAGAACCTTCCTAGTTGAATAATTTATTTATATAACTAGTTATAATTTTCGATTTATTTATATCAATCTATCAATTATTTTATATCAATCAATTTGTGAGAATAAATATGAAATTTATTTGGTTGATATATTTTCTTGGCTCACCAGTTGAATTATTTTCCCTGATTGCTTACTTACAATTTCATTACATCATTATCATCCATTTATGTCATTATATAGGTATAATATTATACAAATGTTATATGAATATTTTTATTATATATAATATCATATAATTTTTTAAAAATGTATATACATAATTGTGTCTGTAGATTAAGGTTCATAACCGATGCAGTACATTTTAACGGAACATTTTGACACTTTATTCTTATTATTTTCCTTCAACGTTTTAAGTCACCTATTTTTTTATATTAAGGACCGTTAATTGGTCTGAGATAACCAAACCCACACCAGGTTTTCGACAAGGATAATAATTTAAGAATTTAGATTAAATGTTATTGTTAAGGGCCTGACAGTTTTATTGCGGTTTTAACGTTAAGGGTTATTGTTTATTATTTAAACAGTAACGATAAATAAGTACTGGTACTGTTCAAAGCAAGACCGTTGTAGCGTCACCTTAGCAACCTCATGTCTGCAACGACGCAAGTTTAATTCTGGCCATGGTGGATTGACATTTATATCGTGGCTGTTCTACGGAATGAAAACTCGATCCTCCATCTCTGGTAAATATAGGATGGTTACTTCTAGGATAACTCCCACCCCACAACCTCCGTACGTCAGGAATGACTAGGAAGCGGCTTTAAAAAAAAAATAAAACATTAAAATAAGGGTGGGGAAACTATTCTAAATCAAAGAAGTATCAAACGAATGAAGTTGTTGCTGAAAAACAATCCATAAGATGATATCGGAGAATTCTTGAAAAAATCGATACCTGTTATCTTCACATAGCATGCTTATCTGTTCTGCAACTATAGACTGCTAAAACCAGACGGAGCTAAGCTCATACACATATGACAGCCATATATATCTAGCCAAGCAAACATAGCCTTCATTTTTTTTTTTTTTTTCATTTTTTTACCACTCAAATATTAAACCAAATAATGAGTTGAACCAGAATTTGATTTATTTCTGTTAATAATCCAAAGTTGTTTTTTAAATGATTGATTAAATCTGGATCTCCCATAACTCAACAGACTGTACAAAAGGTATAAGGATCATCTTAAACCTTTTTTTCTATTTGCATCTATTTATTTATTTATGTTTATCACTTTTATTAGTGAGTAATACAACTAATGATATTATTCTTTTCAGTGAATTGAGGATTTTCTCTACCTCCCTTTCCCCCTCCGTCATAACACTTACTGAACCAAGGACCATTTACTCTTTAATCAGCAAATCCTGGAAAAACGTTGAAGACTCTTAGAGCCAAGTGGGTCATTCTGATCTTATCTCTGAAAAGATAATTTTTTTTCTCCCATTTTCCTAAGCAACGTTTTGTTTAAAATTGTATTTTATGGCGCATATAAGGCAATTTTAAAATAGGTCATTGGAGGGAGCTACCTATTTAGTGGTTATAGAGAGTACAGGTAAGAGAAAGGTATATCGAGCGAAGAGAATGGCCCTAAAGCACATTTACCTGGAGCCCAATCCCTGGAGATTTAACTAATACCGCCGGGATTGGGCCCTGTCTTTAACCAACCCTCGTCAGCCCAGGCTTCTTAGCCTATCCTACAATAGCTTTCCGTCTTACTATCGCTTAGCCATAAAGTACAACAATAATAAACGGGACAAACAACAGGTTTTTAAATTGAAAAAAAAAACAAAAGTGCATTATTGAGCAAGGTATACGAGCAAACTCGGAACTCAAGAATGATAGTTAAGTTTGATATTGGAGGAAGATAGTCCGGGTGGCAATCACTAAAGTTATCAAGATAGTAAAAGAAAACTATTTATTATTAACAATAAACAGTTTTCTTTTATTATTTTGATACATTTATTGACCACCACGCGGACTATCCCCCAACCTACTTCATACAGTCAACTATCTTCTTCCAAAAAGTTCTATATTGGTAAACAAATTGATGAGTCTGCAGCAATATGAAGCTCCATTTTCCCCAAATGCTATGGGGTCTACTGAGACCAGTTTGGTTTCAAATTGTAAAAAAATCATTCTCGTTCATAAATGTACTGAATAATAATAGTCGAAAAATTGCTCCTACATGGCCACAAGTGGGAAAAATTCGAATCAATATCGCAAATATTGCACTATTTTAATGTTTGACATTTTCGACTTTGAGTTAATTCAATGATTTCGCTTTTCCTTGTTGTAATGAATCTATAGATATGAGGTTGTTCCGTTGAGGTTCCAGTGCTTCTTGGACCAATGTATAAGAACTTTGTAGAATTATCTCAAATCAAAAGCGGGGCCGCCTGTAGCTCGCGGCTAGGCCCTATTGTCTACAGTCTATCGTTCTGAGATCTGCGGGTGGTCCCGGTTCGAATCCGGCCTGGGGCGTTTTTTCATTAAGTGGCGACAAATATTATTGTTTAATATTACATTTGTCTTAGATTTATAAACAATGATAATAGGGATCATAGAGCTCATTTACACCATATTTACAAATTAATACATTAAATGAGAAAAATATAAGAAATAGATACAATAAATAAATAAAAAACAAAATTAAGTTTAGAATAAAATAACATCTTAAACACAATCATTCCTATTCACAATATTTACATTCAGCCTGGGGGAACTATGAACCGAGATCTTCCAAGTTCTCAGTTTCAAGAGCAGGACTCTGGAATATCCTGAAGCTTCCCTCTCAACCGCATCACTGGTATTTAAAGCCAGTGGAGGATAAGTGACGGTGCTAGCTGCAGACTCACAAGACTTGAGTGGAGAATCTGGCCATTTTTTTGTTTAAACAACAAATAGCCTTTTTTTTAACCCAATCTTATTAATATATTATATTAATATAGCATAAGAGGCCATTTATCATTTTAGTTTCATAGGCCAATGCTCCTTATTATGTTACTAATAAAACCATCCATAAAGACCTAAATGTTCCTTATGTAACCGATATAGCCCGAACCCGATATTACTCCTTCCATAATAAACTCCCTAACCACCCAAACCCATTAGTTTCTAACCTTGCTTCCTCTTCCATTCCTGGCAATCTTCCGAGGCGCCTGAAAAGAAGATGGCCTCGTGACCTTATATTGTAAACTGTTTTTAGAGTTCTACTACTGGGTAGTTTCTCTACATCCTGTATCATATCATAATGTCATTATGATCAAATTTACTTGTTGTATTTTTTATACAGTTGTAAATATCAATAAATAAATAAAAAAAAAAAAAAGTTTCATAGGCATTTTGTATATAAGATAGATCAATAACCACTGACTTATTGATCAATGTATCACATAAACAAAAGCTGCAACTCTTTTATGTTTTTAGATAGTGATAGAAGAGGTTTCCATGGAAACCTACACAGAATATTAAAAAATACAAATGTATTCTAAGTCTAAACTATAGCTAATATTAGTCTCATTTAGATTTTAGTTTTGTACTGTAGAAAATTGCATTATATTTCAAATGGTTGGCCATAATCCTCTATGAAGCGCACGTTTTTTGAGTTGTGATGATGATCTAAAAACTAAGCTTTTTTTTAAACCACTTTTTGAAACCCAGCCTTAATACACAGCTACAGAATAAGTGTAACCACAATTAATAATTTTAATTATTATTATTCGGTTTTTTCTCGCTGCTGCGGGTTGAATATCTGAGGTAGGGGGACCTGGAAGTCCAACTACCTTTATTTATTTTCAAATATTTACAAATTTTCGCACTATACGTGCAGTGTCTAAGAGAACTGACTGTTGAACCTCTCTCAGCACATCCGTAAGTAACTCCAAACCATTCATGCCTGCCACTGTTGATTTTGGTATGAGACCATTCGTGGATATTATGAATGGAGTAGTGGTAACACCTTCCAATTTATATATTTCTTTCAAATCTATCGCCTATTCCTTGTATTTCCTCAGTTTTTCTCCCACAGTAGAGCTTACATTATTATCTTTGATGATCCCAACATCAATAAGTTCTGCTTTCTTTTTTCTTAGGTCTATAAGGAGGATTTCTGGCTTATTATGGCGTACTGAATGGTCTGTAATAATTGATTCATCCCAATATAGCCTGAGAGAATCTTTTTGGAGGAGTTTATTTGGGAGGTACTTCTAATAAGGGCTCTTATCTTCAATAAGGTTGTACTTCACAGCCAGAGCCTGATGCAAAATTTTGGCCACATTGTTGTGCCTCTGCAGATATTCAGTACCAGCCAGCACTCCACATCTACCAGTGATATGTTGGATTGATATGAGCGTTACTGAGCATAATCGACACTTATCTGGTGTTGTTGCGTCTTTTAACAAATCCTTCCTATATGATCTCGTGGCAATCACTTGATCTTGTATAGCATTATTACTATTATTATTTAATTATTATTATTATTTAACTTCATAGAAAATGACATTTTTGAGATACTCGGTTTTATTTTACGGATATTTAAAAAACGTATGGTACAGGTTTTTCGGCAGTACAGTCATACTTTTTTATAATATTAATATATTCAAAGAAATAGTTATACAAGAGGAAGTTGAGACGTAATATAATTGAACAGACATTAGTACTTGTTCCTATTCACCTTTCCCAATGTATAACAAGGATGTTATGGCTCCGCAATATTATTCTATTTTTCTTCCTATCATGTCTTCTTTAATAAAAGCTGCTCCAAAATCATCTCACTATCTTTCGTACTCTAAACACTAGTCGATTCGTTCTTTCGTATTGTTACCACTAATCGATTCAATCATTACTATATTGTAGAAATTAATAAAATTAATTCTTTATTCAGTCATATAATTCAACATCTTATAACTAAATTAAAAAGAAAAAGAAACTAGAGTTTAATAATATTGTATAATATTATTTATCAAAAATTTATATTTGATAAAATATTTCATAAGTAACTAAATAATATTTAAAATATACTTATGTTTGAATTTTTGCCAGAGCATGTTTTGTTTTTCAGAAAAGCTGTAAAGCTTGTAATATTATGCGGCCGGACAAAAACAAGATTTTCCTCGAATTAATTAACGTATTAAGTCCTAATTGAAGTGGAGTAATTTTTAATTGTTTACAAACGACGGATTTCCTAAAATTTCGGTAGGCGGAGAGGTGAATCGACCATTGTCGGAATCACTTTGTTAATTAACAGTGCCGTTGTGCCTTAATTTAAACATGCACATTTCCATTATAACTTTTTTTTTTTAATAATTTATTAATTGTTATTTACAACTGTATACACATATATACAACAAGTAAATTTGCTGTAGGTGACATAGTGACATGATAAAAACATGTGGAGAATCTACCCACTGATAGAACTCCAATAACATTTCTAGAGGAGAAGATCTCGAGGCCATCTTCTTTTCAGACGCCTAGGAGGAACTTATTAGGTAATGAAGGAGAAGCCAGGTTAGAAATAAGTGGATTTGGGTGGTTGAGAAGTTTCCATTATAATTTAATATATAAAAACATATATACCCACTTTAAATATGTAATTTTAGGTTCGTACTAATTTTTAATTTTGAGCTAGGCTTACCAAACAATTTGGGAGACTTGGGTATTGGAACCTCAAAACGTGTATTTACGTAAAAAAAAAATTCGATTTTTTTCGATTGCATTACTTTCAGTTACTCTTCATTTCCCTTGTCGTACTGATCCGGTACCTTGGACATCTGGACAAACGACGGAATCCTCACACAAGACTGAAAATACAGGAAACTACTCATCGATTCCGACTATTCCATCACATACAAGATATACAGTCTCAACATCCAATGCATTACAAAAGACTGATCTACATGTTTGTAATAAGGGCAATCTGGACATACGGGGTTGAGCTTTGGGCTCGAATTCCTCTCGTATCCAATCCAACATCCTTCGTTAAATCCTCAATGCTCCTTACTTTGTCACAAATAAAATCATACATAAAGATCTTAATGTTCCATATGTAACCGATCTAGCCCGAACCAGATATCATTCCTTCCACTATAAACTCCCAAACCACTCAAACCAAGTAATTTCTAACCTTGGTTCCTCTTCCATTCCTGACAATCGTCCGAGGCTTCTGAAAAGAAGATGGTAAAAGACCTGTTAATGTAAAACGTCATTTGATTGCTACCACTCGGTAGTTTCGCTACACGCCTATACCACTCCATTATAAACTTACATCAAATTTAATGAATGTTTTATTTTATTTTTTATTATGTCCAGTTGTAAATTTCAATAAAGGTACAAACAAATAAAATATTTATTTCATATATATAATGCTTTTGTAGCAGGGTAATACTAAGATTTGGGTTCAAATATTTTTGCTTAAAATTTAAACTATACAGTCCTTTTACTTGCTATAAAAAAACGAAACTTGAAAAGTATTTCAAAGCCATTTTGTTTCACACTAGTTTTGCTAGACAAAGCATTTTGTTTTAGTCCGCTCATACAGGATATTAAACTTTTCTATTTAAATTAATAGTATAAAACTATCTCAATTGTTTCAATTAGCCCTAGAATTAAAACTCCACGTGTGCCCCAGATTCATATGAGTTCTTTATCCATCATTATTATTATTATTAGCCAATTAATAAATCATAGTCGAACTGTAATAATTAATTAATTAATTAAATATAACGTTTAATGCAAACAATTATAATAATTTTTAAAAAAATTCAAAATAGGTAATTATTACTTAATAGGAATAGTAATAGGTAAATAATTAAATTAAATAATAGGTATATAATTACCTATATTTCAAAATAAAATTAAAAATATTATACGCTAAGCACTACGTTTTAAAATATTATTATATAAGAGAGATTTTATTGTGTATATATATATATATATTGTATAGACTGCAATAAAATATATCCATTTCGCCTAAACTTTCTTTATTAACTTTTTTTATCTGAATAGGGCGATATTAATTTTAATTTCGCAGTCTCACATTAATTAAAAAATATATTATGCCCATCTCTAATACAATATAGTTAATTAAACTATACTTACCGACTATTTCTTTTATTTCAAAACTATTTCTAATTAGCTGATTTATTTAATAAAG
Organism: Halyomorpha halys; assembly: GCF_000696795.3. Taxonomy (NCBI): domain Eukaryota; kingdom Metazoa; phylum Arthropoda; class Insecta; order Hemiptera; family Pentatomidae; genus Halyomorpha; species Halyomorpha halys. The sequence continues at coordinate 700,596 of NW_027116287.1, forward strand.
CATGGAAGTAGGTCTTTTTTCTGAGTAACGAAAAGTAATAGTTTGGTCAACTGGTCTGATAGAACCGCCTGTTCTGTTTGTATATTGACATCAAGAAACCAGCTTACTACCATATCAAAGTATTACTTCATGGTGCTCAATCGATGCATGATTTAATGACTTTTAATTGGTTTTATAATATCTTTTTCAATAAAATCTAACGTTTATGACTTGATAAACTGAATAGTTTAGACTGAACGTCTGCCTTAACTCCTTGATGAAGACCTGAAATTCTGGTCGAAACATTGGCATGAATAAATTTTTTTTTTATTTGCTGACCAAACTCCCCGACCATCTTCTCCACAAATTACTCTACGATCAACTATCAACACATCATTAATATGATAATGTACTCATTTGACGCAGTGTTTAAGGCAAAAATCAAACATAACAAAATAACTAATTCATTACTTTTTTAATTAATTAATTTGTAAGAGTTTTAGAACCACCAGAAATGCGTTTCTGTGTTAAGTGTGACAAAAATTCATTTTTAAAAATTATTTGCAGGTGTATGTTCAATGAGATGGGTTTTATGCTTCGTACTCATGAACTATTTGTTCATAAATTAATTAATATTATTAAATTGATTTCATAAGTATCACTTCTATTAATTATCGAGTTGTATTAAGTTCTTTTATTTATGTATTTTTCTATTCAACACTAAATTGTTTCGGAAACTTAATTTCTAAACTTTTAGAGAAACTAGTGATTCTTCCAGTTATATTCACCTTGATTTACAGTTCTCCATTTTCAAATACCCTTTCCCGATTCCCATTATAGATCTGATTCCTACTGAATTTAAAATCCCATTTTCAAAAGTGTCGAACTAATCTCGAACTCTGGATCTGCAACGACCACCTATAAAAGGTGAGTTATCATTTCTTCCCTTGCGGTAGAACGAGGAACTAGTTTTTAAAAAAAAGGGGGGGGAGGGAGGAAAAAGGAGCAAATGAGGAAGGTCGGAGATCGACTCAGGTGAGGAACGTAACTCTCTCGGACCATTGGAGCCGAGTTCTATTGTGCCCGATACAGCCCGTCTCTTTTCAACAACAGATGGACTCTTTTTTTATATTTATTTTATATTTCTATCTCGTATCAACTTTTTTCCTTCTCATTTTATTTTAAATAATTTCGATGATAGCGAATGTGATGGTAGTACTTGCCATAAGGCACAGCTATGCTTCATCATTGCGTCACTAAATTTTCTTGTTTTTAAATTATAAACAATCTCATTATTAACAAAAACAACAATTGATCCACTTTTGCTCTCAACTATTTATTTTAAAACATTCCAAACGTTTCGGCCTTTAGGCCAATCTCAAAGGAGACAACCTATAAATTTGTTTTCATATTATTACATTATTTCCTCACACAATACTAAAGTATTTGAATATACTTCATCGTTCATGTCATATTTCCTTAAAATGTTTCTTTTGCAGGCTAATTGCCCATGTCATATCTTTAAAACCAAAATAAATATTAAAATAATATCATAACAGTTCCAAACACTATTTTTTTACATGATTATTCACTTATAATTTTTTTTATTTCCATTCAAAACTATTCCACAAAAAATAGTCTTTCTTTAATCTCATTAACAACATTTTAAACAAAACCTACCTTCAATAGGTTAGGACTTTGTTATCACTTTATCACTAAGCTTAATTTATTTACAATTTAATTAACGTTCTTTTTTAATTTTTTGTTAATAACATAACATTATTTATAAACATACTGTATTTTTATTATATACATACTTTTGTGTACATACTCTTTCACATATACATGTGCATTTTTGTATATACACAACAATTCTTTGTGGAATAGTTTTGCATTGAAATCATAACTTTGTAAGTGAATAATAATTTTAAAAATATTGTTTGGACCTGTTATGATATTTTTTTAAAATATGACATGGGCAATTAGCCTGCAAAAGAAACATTTTAAGGAAATATGATTAGAGTGCTACCAATGGGTAGTTTCTCTACACGCCTGCAACACTCCAATTTAACTGAGATCAAATTTACTAAATGTATTATAATGTACAGTTGTAAATAGCAATAAATAAATAAAAAGGTAAATATGACATCAATGACTAAGGTATATTCTAAAACATTAGTATTGTGTGAGGAAATAATGTAATAATAATATGAGAACACATTTTATAGGTTCTCTTTGAGGATAGCTAAAAAGTTGGAGATGTTTTGAAATAAATAGTTGAGAATAAAAGTGGATCAATTGTTGTATGTGTTATGAATAATTCGATAATATATTAAATAGCTTTATTAATTTAGCTGATCAATTGTTGTATGTGTTAATAATAAAATAAACCTCTCTCAAACAATCAGTATAATAAATCATTAACCTAATTATAAACGATGTTAATAGAAACATTAAATAAGAGGTCTGGATTCCTCACTAAATCTCTACTGGCTTTCAACACTGATGAACAGTGATGCCACTGGGAGGAGGCGATGGAATCTCCTGGAGTTCGGCTTTGCCATCTACAAGTGGAGAAAAACTAGGTCAGGAGTTCTCTCTGAATTTTTTTTTTTGCGGTGAAACTCTTCTGGAAGAAGTAGGGAAATGGTGTAACTCCTATCATTTGATAATAAATAAAGTTCAGTAAACTGTAAGGAAGGCTAAGATACCTAAAATTATGCAAAATTTGATGAAAAAACGAAATTAAATGGTTCAAAACTGTTTTGAGATGACGTAAAATGACCCATACCTAAATTATCTCGCGGAACCCTTGTGTTCCGTGTGACTCCGGTTGTAAATTGCTCCAAAGTATTAATATTGTATATAGGTGGGTATTCAATTAACTTTTTTATTTGACATTTACTTTAATCGAGAACATTATTTCAATGCCCATTATTTTATTTTTATGATTACTTGGGGAGGGGGGTACTCCTAGTCCGCCTAACGGCCAACTAACCCTAATATTACAAATCATATAACTGTTCATTTTATTGGTTCATTCGTTGCTCTAATTTACTGTAATAACTGTAGTTTAATGTGTTCTTCATCAGTTAAACTCAATTTTTTACGACCCATTTTTATTATTATACCTTGTATTAATATAAAATATGACACAGAGATCACTAACAACTTAATAATAAAGAAATTTCATATTTTGATTCCTCTGTTATTCTATTTTAAAATATCATTTGTGTTTTTATTACTTCAGGAATTTAACATAGTGTGATCACTAAACATTTATTTATATAACAGAAAAATTTTCTTTTGTTAACATTATTTTTTTTAATAGGTATTATTACTAAAATACTTTGATTACTTTTACAGTTGTAATATTTATTTATAATTATGTTCCCATCATCTCATTTTATTTTTTATTTTATTATTTGTTTATTTAATACCAGATCGGCCTGGTGGGCCCAACATGGTTGAAGTAAGAGGTACATTTTTTTTTTTTTTTTTTTTTTTTTTAGCAATTAATTATCGGGGGGTATACTCTCATACAAAAGACACCCATAACTATATATAATGTTATAAATAAAACAAAAAATTAAGCTAAAATAAATAGATTACAATAATAATTCTTAGTAAAAGATAAAAGCATAGTTAATAACAAAAACTATGATATTTATGGAACAAAATAATCTAATGGGAAAAAATGAAAGTGAATTTAAAATTAAGATAAAAAATAAATAAATTAAGATAAAATAAAATTTTAGAGTGACAATAACAGAACTGATAAATATAGAATTTATTACAGGATGTCCTGCAGCAGCCTGGGCTTCAGTCTTCGGGTTGTGGTAAGGTTTCCCAAGTTGTAGGTCACTGCTCCTTTAACTGTAGTTAACTGAGAGTGGAACTTTTTTTTATGTATCCTCTGTTGACCCTATTTGTAATTCTCGATACAATTAGCTGTTTCTTACAAACCAAGGATCATCCACTATATCTTATGACATTATTTTGAAAAGATTGTAATTTTTTCCTTTTCGTAAAGGATGACGTTCCTCAGACTTCACAGCCATACATCAGCAGTGGCTTGAGAATTGTTTTAAAAATAAGAATAGCTGATTCCGATTTTATTAATTTGGATTTTCTATTTAGGTTAAGATATAGCATTGCTAATGATGATGATATGGTGGTTTCAGGTATGGAGGCGATCGAGGTGAATTCTCAGGTATCTTATTGTTTCACTGGCAGGATTCCATTTTATATTTTTACCTTTGAGGATCAGTTCTGGTGGGTATTTCTTTTTTTTTTTTTCATTACTTTATCCGATGTATATTTAAAGTATGAATAGACACTTGGAGATCTAATACCCACTGCTCTTGATTGTGGAAGCTTGTATTAATATCTTCTCAAAAACTAGATATAAAAGATTGGCAGCCAACATCCCCAAGGTATCATTAACACCCAGATATACATATAGCATACCTCCTATATGTATGTACCAAATATTCAATAACATCATTACAGGAGGGTATGAAAAAAAA
>NW_027116287.1:705153-707358 GCF_000696795.3 Halyomorpha halys
AAAAAAAAAAAAAAAAAAAAAAAAAAAAAGATATAAAAGAATAAATCCAGACTAAAAAAAAACTGAATTATTATTAAAATGAGTATGAGATACAAAACAAAATAGAGGTGGTCATTCTAAGGAAAATTTCAGTACCATAGTAATTAATCTAGTATATATCGCTTTATACCTTAAACTAATTCTGAAATACTAATACACTCATAATGGAAGAGGCAAAACTTATTTTATCTTGTTAAAACGGGCACTCTAGTTAAGTTCAACCGAAAAGCCTTTAAGGCGAAAGTATTCCTGGAACATTTATTATTGATAAAACAACTATTATGTTTATTATTTTGGTAATATTTGAGATTTCTAATTCTAGTTGCTCTTTATGATGATCCATTATTAAATGACCAATTATTAAAAATTCTGTCGTTATAAATTTTAAGTTGTACCTTTCATTCAGGACGTGACACACTACAAGTCTGAAATCAAAGATTTTTTTTTTTGAGAGGAGGGGGGGTCAGTACTTTGGAAAAATATTATAAATATTGAAGAGCTAACGTATAAAAAATATATTTTACGCTTTTCATGAAAGAGCTCAAGAGGAGAAAAAAGTCAGTTTTGACTCACTACTTTAATGAAAACTATGCATAATCAATAGTCGAAATTTGTAAGTCTGCCAAATATGTTTAGTGGGGATAGTTTTCATTTTTACTAAAATAAATTGATTCCTAGTTGTTCGAATAAAATTCATATTCATATGTATATATCATAAAAACTACTACCCTTATGAAGATAAACGTTATAAACTACTTTAGAATAAATGAAAGAATCTTTCATATCTTTCGTTCCCGAGATATAGTTTTTCATAAATCAAATATTTTATGAACTACCAGTATCCAATATTTTTTGAATTTTAATTGGGAAAATATCATTAAAAAATACTAATACGAAAATAAACCACTTAATAGAACATCAAACTAGCTTTAGTTCGAGTTCTGAAAGACATATGTATGAAAAAGATTTCCTACAATAAATTAACTAATCAAGTAGTTTGCATTATATATATTTCATGAACTGTATCTCGGGACGTAAAAAGCTCTACTAGAGCTCTTATTTTAGAAAATTTACTCTACTTCAAATGATGTTCTATTAGGCTTTCTGATCTTGTAGGTAGTTTCAAAGATATGAAGTTCTGAAAAAATTAATTTTTTTGAAATTTTAAAACATTTTGTATTCCTCCAACTATACTTGGCAGTCATAAATTATTCCCTATAATGAGATAACATATAGAACTTATGTGAGATAAAATTAAAGTAAATTATAACCTAGCTTACTCATCTCTCTTTTCTCTGTCCGTCGGTGTTCCTCAAGGTAGTATTCTGGGTACCATTCTCTTTACGGTTTATGCTGATACCCTAACCCACCCAAACACAGTCCTAACTACTTATGCTGATGCATGTGTACTGTCTGTAATAACTCTACTATTGCATCATAAACTCTACAGTCACACATAAAATCCATTGAAGAGTGTATTCACAACTAGAGATTGAAAATAACTCAGATTACCTTTAATTCTCAGTCGTAAACCTGTAATCTCCTGCTCTAGAGTATCTGTTTTTAATATCCGACTGAAGCCTGTTGAACAGATTCACTACTTATGACTCCATCTTGACAAGAGACTTACTTGAGCCCCATACTAGACTGAAGCGACAACAAACAGTTCATAGATTATTGCATTTATCATTACTACTCGACAAACTCTCTAAACTTCCTATTTACTACAAAAAACTCATACATTTTGACTAGTAATTACACATAGTTTCCATTAAACTAATCCAAAATTGGATTGATACTATTTTAAACGAAGGCCATTCTTATCGGTTCGAAGCGCCTCCTTCATACCCTCCCTTACTGTCCTCTTCTTTTCCTTAACAACCAACCGATTCACTTCTATCCTACAATAAAAAAACTTAGTGTCACTTTTGATCAACACCTCTCTTGGAATAACCATATTTCTCAAATCACACGCAAATCCATAACTGTACTCAAACAATTTCTAAAATTCCGTAATTCCATTCCTCAGAACACTCGTCAGCTCCTAGTATCCTCTCTTGTCTTCCCCCACTTCGACTACGGATCCTTGGTGTACGGAGGGCTATCTGCAGGACTGGAGTTGAGACTGAAGAGACTCATGAATTGTTTTGTAAGATTTATCTTTGG
>NW_027116287.1:707798-743583 GCF_000696795.3 Halyomorpha halys
TATGAACCATGTAATTATTCTTAGGGGACATATGTCCCAGAATAAAGTTATTTTTTCATTTCATTTCATTTTTGTAACCGGCTCTTGTACTATATCCCTTGTTGATAGTCTAGAGGTCCTCAAGAAAAATATACTCATTGTCCATAAATAAACTTTAAGTATATACCAGTAATCATGTGACGGCTGCCTGCCAGTACACCTCTACCGCACATCTCGCCTCGCAGTTATAGAAACACGTTTTATGATTGGGATTGAATATTAACGTAGAGCTACCTTGAGCCAAAACGGGCCCTTAACGACCGTTGAATAATGAAAGACTGACTGCGCCTGTTGGCCCAGCCGAGTGTCAGCCGGAAATATAAGTCCCTTTTCAAATATCTATCGGGGGCTATATGTTATCTTATCCAGCTGTTGCAATTTATTAGCCTTCGGGAAAAGCCCACCTGGCAAATATTTATCACCCCAGGTAGCAAATTAAGTCCTTTCCCCTCTTTACCCTTTACATCATATTCCGCCGAAACCCTGAGCCAGTTAGATCATCCCTCAAGTGTCCAAGATGGGACGCCTCTTCTTATACACCTGTCAATATTAACACGTTATCGAGAAATGGTTAATAAATAATAATAGTTGGGTTGATATAAAATTAAACCATAGTTCAACTGGACCTGAACCGGTGCACTGTAAGTAAAATCCTCAATTTAGGCGGACAAAAAAAAAACTCAAAAATTTTGAGATATGTTATAAACGTCTAAATCAGCGTCTAAACTTGGTCTTTCGTCGCTGTTCCATCTGATGTTACTTTATTTTAAACCATTTTGAATTTTGCGCCCATTAGAAAAGTTAAGAGCGCGCTGAGTAAAAAGGTTTTACATTACATTATCGCACCGAGATACACTGGAACGATAATTTGCTGTAATATACGACAATTTATTCATTTCTAATTTTACAGTAGATATCTGATTGTATCACGGAACCACGTCATTTTATTATTTTCGGAAATACGGCAAATCAAGTGTTTGGATCAGCGATTTGTTGATTTTCTAGTTCCGTATCGAGCGAGTGTGACCGATTTTCTACTATTACTTATGTACCGAGAAAGAATTGTACCTAAGGTAGAAATTTTGAATATTTAAAATTTTAATCATCAATAAACTATAATATTTAAATTATTTTACCAGGTCATTAAATGGAGTTGATACTTAACCAGGTCAATAAATGAACCTGATCCAAACGTTTCTCATTACAGTAATAATTTTATTAATTTTTTATTTGTTTTTTAATTATTACACCTAAACAATTCGAATTAACTACTTGTGACCACAGAGACTGTATTTTTCAATTAAGGACATAATAATGAAAGTGACTGTTGAATTAATATGTAATAGAAAGTTTTCTAGAAAAAAAAATTTAGTGATGGTTCTCGCACCTCCTTACCGTTTTTATGAGAAGAAAAATAGATCACAGTCCCTACAAGTTTAAAAGGCTTAAAAAATATATTAACAATTATTCCATGAGTATGAAATAAATAATTACTATCTGTTTCGGGAACCAAAAGTCTAGATTGGGGGCTCCTATAATGTAGGTACTACTAGCGCCCCATCTGGGCAACAATAAAAGCTTACCTCCTGGAGAGAGAAGAAGAAACTTGAGCATGAGAGAGCCATCTTCTTTTCCTACAACCAGTATTTTTTCTTCACTCATATGTAGTGTAAAAGTGAGTGTAGGAATAATCTAAAGGGCCTCCCTGAACAGAGGAGGAAGGAGGAAATCGAGGAATGAAGATAGGATCACCAAAGCATGGAGGAAGTCCACACCTTTTAATACAATTCACATCGTCATCAGCATCATTAAATCCATAGACCAATTAATCAAAATTAATTAACACACCTAACAATAAATGTTTTGTTTCGGCCACCTCCTACATCACCTGTAATTCAATCCTTTTTCATTACAATTAGTTATATTATTTTATATTAACACACCACTAAAATTCAACCAGCCAATCAAAGTAAAGGTGCGCCTGGCCTTAAGTTGAAGGCACATTTCAAACGCAATTAAATAAAATATCGTTAAATAAAAATTAGTCTGTAGGATTACGGTTGAATAAAACATTGCATACTATAATCCTACCCTAAATCCCATAATTAGGCTCGGTCTTATCTTGCATTTATAACATCTAGTAATAATGAGTAAAGCAGTCTGAAAAATAAAAAAGAAAGTTTAATCGGGGAATATTTAAAAAAGGGTAAAATTGGATATTGGCAAGAAAGCACTACAAAAGTATTATTGTATATGAAATAATTTATTTAATATATCTCTTACACGCGCTAAGAAGGAATTCTTTCCATTTAATAGATACATGAGTAGTCCAGGGAATTGCTTCTAGCAGCTCAGGTATAACTTCATTGCACCGTGGACTTGGACTATTGGGGGGATTTTGAAGAGGGAGGAAGGAATATATTTTAATAGCCATTATGGTGCAATTGAGCAAGACCCTATGGGCTGGAAACTATAGGAGCCCGTGGCCCATACTGTTTTGTTATCTATTCTCAAAGAGGCCCATTCCGAAACCCCATCAAAAATTTATAGTCAAGTTCTAAGGAGTTCCCCCGCCACTATATCTCCCTGTCTCCCTACCACCTTCCAATTACCTCCCTTATCGCCTCCATTCTTAAACTATACCACTTTGTTCCTATCCTCGGCTATACTTCGTTGTAATTGAGAGGTAATGTATATTTGTAATTATCCATCGTCAAGGCAAATAGAATTTTAAATTAATAATCGTTTCTTTAAGCACCTGTGCCATTTAAAATAAATAGATTGAAATAGGAAATAATAAAGAAAGAATAAAAAAAGTTATAAATAAAAATAAGGAAGAAGCTTCAATTACAAATCTATAATAAAATAATCATTTCACATTTTTTATTAGTGATGAAAAATTAATAAATATAAACTATAAAAGGATTCGACAATCAAGTTAAGAAGATAAAGAGAAGTAACATAGTCATATTATGGACTGTTGGAAAGACAACAATTTTAGGAAAAAAAATGGTATTTAACATAGAAAGTTCATGGAGGTAATAAAAATGAAGGTTGAAGTTAAAGCAGTAAAAATGAAATAAAATATATTCATTTGTGAATGGTAACTACATTAAGTAATCATAAACTTCAATTTTCACAATAAATGTCTGCTTTTTCTACTTTTTTCTTTTTTTTAATAAAAAAAAGGTATTTAAAAACTAAGAAAGAAGAAACAAACCATGCATTTCGATCAATTGGTTTCATAAATTAAAATTCAGCTCCTCATCACCGTAGTGTTAAGTATTTAATTTGAACAAAAAAAAAAGAGAAAAGAAAATGATAGATCCTATTTAGAAAAAATAAATCTACTTTTAGCCCTCTTATTAAAAAGAATCATGAACATATATAATTTTTAAATGATGTTCTATAATCCAATACATTAAAAAGTTAATTTATAATTAACATATTAAATAATAATTTTATTTTATAAAGTTTATAATAATAATATTTTTTTTATGTCCTACCTCAGAATATTGCATCACTCAAAATGTCCCAAAAATTATGAGACTTAATAATAATAATTAAACATTTCTGTTAAAGATGTCTTCTCTCCGTAACAACTAATACTCTCTGGTATCACTCAAAGCCAATGCAAGTGAAGCAATATGTAATCGCGCCACACTTCACAGATTCACAAGAGCCAACTTCTTCCTTGAACTTCCAAGAACCTAAGAACTTCTTCCAACCCAATTTTTTATTACTTTAATGAAAAAGATGTACAGTTTAAAGTCAAAACTTATGACTCTGCCAACCATAGTTGCGTATAATAAAAAATGTCAACAGATCCCAAGAAATAAAAAATATATATGAGTTCTTTAAAATTGGAAAATGGTTCAGGTTTTATCTAGAGTGTACAAGAGATGCAGTAAATGTCATCAATGCCCCCTGAGGTTTATTTAATTCTTTAAAAAACTAAACTTTTCGCAAATTTTTCATTCGGAAATCCATATCCCTAAAGCTAGAACTCTAAAAAATCCATAGCACATAATTTAAAGTAAAGTAAATTGTCTAAAATATGAGTCCTAATAGACATCTGCACATCTAATAGTTCCTAAGATATTATATTTCATAAACTAAATGCTTTCTTTCAAACCATAAAGAAATCATTTTGTAACTTTGTTTGGGCACATTGAATGGAAACTGTTGCTGCTATGAAAATATTAATTATAATACTACTATTCGTACGTCTGAAACCAAAAGTTTTATTCAAACTTAAAACTGACGTCTTGTGAATTTATTTTGGCAAATATCATTTAAACTACTTTACAAAGACAAACATTATAATGTACTTTATAGTCTAATATTAAACTAGCTTTAATTTGATTACTAACAGACATCTGAATGTCTAATTATAGCTGATGGTTTAAAGTACAGTAAATTCTCAAAAATATGAGCCCTAATAGACATCTGTACCCCTAATATTTCATAAACTAAATGTTTTTTTTTTTTTTCAAAATTTTGTTAATTTGTTTTAGAAAATTGTATGGAAACTGCTGCTGCTATGAAAATATTAATTATATAACTACTCCATAGTACATTCAACTAGCTTTAATTTGAGTGCAAAGAGACATCCTTACGTCCAAAAACATAAGTTTCGTTCGAACTAGAAACTGACATCTTCTGAATTTATTTTGGCAAATATCATCACTACGTCTAATAATATATAATTACTGAGATATAATTTTCCTAAAATAAATTCACTGACTACTCATTTTTTCTTGTTTCGCAATGAAATATTTCTATTTAAAAAGTGTATCTCGGGAATTACTGAACATAAACAACTCTATTAGCGCTAATATCTTAGCAATTATTTTTTAAATAAGTTTCTATTAAGTTTTTTATTGCCCTGGGTAGTTTTAATTATATGGAATTGCGAATGAAAAAAAAAAATATTAACATTTTGAAACACAGACCATATTTATTCACGCTAACTCATCAATTTTGACTAGTAATTATGTGTAGATTTCATGTAATCATATATAGGAGTGAAATATATGCTTGTCTTTCCTCCGCACTCTTGGATAAAAATGATAAATGACGAAAATAAATACTTTTTATATTTCTGGCATACTTTTGCAGAAGAAATGTTCAATTTTGCCATAGGACACATTATTAATAGTATTTTCCTGAAAAATATTGAAATTGGGGGTTTGTTAATATACCATCGGAAAGTACGTACGGGAAAGTACACTATTGGTACGGTAAATAGTAAAAACAAATGTCTGTTTTGAAACGAGCGAGGATTTTTTTAACTCTATTCAATTAATATGAAAAAACGTTTTAAACTTAAAAAACAAATGATTTTAGTGAATATTGGTCCCCCTGTTTTCTGAGGCTACCGGATAAAGTTATATATAACTATTCTTTCTTGGTTTAAGGAATAAGGAAGGTTATTCACCGGTTTTAATGAAAAATAAATTTATTTTTAGATTATATAAATTAAAAATACATTAAACGATTTTATTTTTTTCAATTAAAAATTCTTTAAAAGTTACAACATTTATTTATTATCCTTTTTAAAAATTGTGTTGTTATTATTTTTTCTCTAATGTGTAAATTAGATAATATGAGAGGCATTTTTATTGCACAATTGTTCTCAAAAGAAAAACATCAAAATTTAATTATCAGTGACGGAGACAGGAAACTCATCGAGTTATATTTTGTTATTGTCAAACAATTTACGTTCCTGCCAACTGAGGAAGTTTTCAATTTTTTGTAGCTTAATATATCAAAGGTGCAGCCAGGCAGGTTTGCCGTGATATAAGGGTGTTTCCGGTTGAAGCGAGTCCCTAAAAAAAAGAAAAAAAAAGGAAAAGGAAAAAAGAAAAAATACGGCATCGGACCAGCGCTAAGAGGTGTGAGGATTTCGATAAGCTTCTCCCTCGAAAAAACTTGTTCCAACATCCCCCTACTGTCGTACTTCTCAACAACTGCTACAACTTCCGCGATGTGACAAACACTCACACATACCACACAATCCTCGTCTCACCCTTATGCATATGTAAGCTCTATGTAAATGTTTATGTTAACATCTAAAAATTGGTCTCTTGAACAGTAACTTGCTATGTTTAAATTTAAAGATTTTTTTCCCCTCGTTTACGTCTCGTACAATAGTGGAATATGATTGCTTCGCGCGGTCCGTCATGATCAGGCTTGGGATGTTCTTGACGTGAGGGGTGCCTGAATCTTGTTAGTTGGGAAATCAATATTGAATTGCTTTGGAAAATAGAGCTGTCGAATAGATTAATGAAATGTTTGTTGTTATATATAAAAAGAAATTTGCAATTTTCATCTCTGCTGAAAAATCAAAGGCGTAATCGTTAATGCAATGCCACACGATTTTATTAAAACAGATATAGTATAGTTAGTGATTTTTACTTTCTATATTCTCCTTTATTTATTTATTTTTTTAAATTGATTATGAGGGGGGGCATAGTCTCCGACAAAAGACACCCCTAACTATGTACATCGATATATAAATAAATGGGTAAAAATAATGCTTCTTGAGAAAAGTAAAATTAATAACAAACATAATAAAGAAACAAAAAATAACGACATTCGTAGACCTAACAAAACAAACCATTGTACTCTAATGGTGAAAAAAAAGTTAATTTGACTCCTTTATTTAAAATAAATACAATCAATAATCAACGTTTCGGAGTACTCCTCAGTTTTTAGGGTTCTCTTAAAATTTGAAACAATGTAATAACAAAAATAAAACCAATTATACGCATATTAAGTATAAATTAAAAATTCGTATAAATATATGTACGTATATATCAAAATCTTTTTTCTAATATCGCAGGTGTACGTAGCTCCTTTTCTCCTATCCATATAATTTTATTTCATCAGATTAAAAATAAGATAGTAAAATATAAGTAACCACAGAAACTGCCTATCTTCGTCGAACTGAAAGGAATTTAATTATGTTTTTATACTTCTGAATTTTCTACTTATTTAACAGCTCTCACTTTGTTTTACAATTTATCAAAAAAAATTTTTAACTGTACACTTTTTTAAAAATATATTTCTATTTTTTTTCCTATTCATTTTATTTTAAATTTAATTGACACTGGAAGGAATTGAACTTCGTCCTAATCCTCACTAAGTTTCATTGTTCTGAGCCTTCCACATTAGCTCTACTTAAACTATGTTTAAACCATAAAAGAAAAAAAAATTTTAGAAAAAAAAAATCAGAAATTCATTATGAACTGCTAAAAAGACAATGTAAGCATAGAATAAAAAAAAATTAATTTTGTAAATTCAAAAATGTTATATAAGAAAAAAAAATAGAAAAATACATGAAATAAAAAAAATATAAATATAGTATTAAATTTCAAAATAAAGAGTAAATTTAAAAAAAAAAAACATTATGTGGACATTATAAATTAATCATCAAATTATTTAGCTAAATATGATTAAAAACAAAAAGTATACAGCTAAAAAAATGTTTTTGATAAATTTTTTAGAAAGGGGAAACAAAGCGAGAACTGATAAATATGTAGAAGCCTCAGAACTATGAAAACTTAGTCCCATTTTTTCAGTGCGACGTAGATAAGTAGTCTAAGTGGTTTCCTTATATGTTAAAATCTTGTTTTAAATTTTATGAATCAAATTCCTCCAATCCTTACAGGCCAAAATCCTTCGTAAAATCCTTAATGCTCCTTACTTTGTCACAAATCAAGTCATCCGTCAGGATCTCAATGTTCCATATGTTGCCGATTTGGCCAGAACCAGATACCGTTCCTTCCTTAACAAACTTCTCAACCACCCAAATCCACTTGTTTCTAACCTGGCTTCTCCTTCATTGCCTAATAATCCTCCAACGCGTCTGAAAAAAAGATGGCCTCGAGATCGTCTCCTCTTGAAATGTTATTGGAGTTCTATCAGTGGGTAGATTCTCCACAAGTTTGTATCATGTCACTATGTCACCTACAACAAATTTACTTGTTGTATATATGTGTATACAGTTGTCAATAACAATAAATAAACTATTTTAAAAAAAAAATTTTGATGAAATAAAGTCATACGGATAGGACGTAGTTCTCTGTGTCCTATAAGACACAGAAAACTACGTAGAACTGTGATATTGAAAAAAAAATATTTTCACAAGGTAATTAATTGGAATTTATCATTATCATTTAAATAATATGTGTACAATTTATTTTTATTTTTGGATTGTTTCAAATTTGTAGTGAACCCTGAAGACGGAGGAGTACGCCGAAACATTTGGGAGTAGAAAGCATTAAATATGTATAATATATAAGTTGAACCTTTCCGGTGTCGAAGTGTGGTGTATAATAAGACGAAAAATACTTCTTTTATTTAATTATTTTTTTATCTATTATTCATACATAAAAATACATTACTGTATTATAATGCGGGTTATGTCATGAACTCAAATACATTAAAATTGTTGAACCATGATAATGAATTAAAATATACAAATCGGCTCTTAAATCTAGGCAAGACGAAGTCCCTCTTTCTTTATATAAATCTCCGCTATCCCCTCAGAGACTCAACTTAACTAGGGCCATTACGTTGCTTATTTTGCAGCCATGAAAGCTAAATAACAGATTTACTGAAAAGTTTAGAGCTCACTTGCATAATCAAGGAAATTATTAAATAGAAATTAATTTGTAGATTACTCCCCACTCTCATGGCTTAGGGAGGGGGATTAAGGCTGTGTGAAGACAAGTTGCCTCAAGTTCTGTACAAAATCTAGTAATTACTTTGGCTAAGCTGCGAATATTGAGTTTTAGTTTAAATTGAGAAGGTGCTTAGCAATTACCTTTAAGTGCTTTGTAATAATGAATAAAAAAAATCAAAATTTTTTCTCACTAATTTATTTAGATATATGATATATAATATTTAGTTATGACAAAATTTCACACCGTTTTCAGATTTCTGAGGCTTTTTAAATATTCCTCGATTTAACTATCTTAAGGTCTCCTCATCCCTTCTTAAGCAAATATTTCAAAACTGATATCGGGCCGTCGCACCCATGGGGGTCTTAGTGGGGCGGGTCCGGCGGGGAAGGATTGCTTTTGCTTTTAGGTATGATCTCCTCTTGTGAGACATTGCGTACGTAAACGTCCAGGAAACATTGAAAATTCGGAATTTAAGCTATTAGACTATTTCAATGAAGATAAGTATCCATAATACATTTCTTATATTATGTATGTGTGAACTAATGATATTATTATGATAAAAATATATATATCACAAAATTTATACAAAAGTTATTTATTTATTAAATTCATATAAAAACCTTAGTACGTTTTAATCAGGTTATTGCAAAACCTCTTATTACCTAAGAGGATGAATTTTAACGTGCTTAAAACTAATTTTTTAATGTCCTCTTTTTATTTAATTCATTGGCCAAAAAAATAAAATAAAACTCGAAAGAGAGTCTATACTTACTTAAAAACTGTTTTGGTTGTTGTTCAAATTAATACAATTAACTATTTTTCGTTTTTGGAGGATAAAATCATTCTAACGTATGAGGGAATGATGGGGAACAGAAGGGAAATACGGAGAGCGGAAGATGTTCTCAAACGTGAAGGGCATTTGAAGCAATTGCTGTAAATAAAATTTGTAATTATCGTTAGTGAAATAAAAAAATAATCGATGGTATTTATATAGATAAAAACCAAGATAATTTATAATTAAATATAGTTCCCTTTTGGGAGTTCCTTTTTTTTTTTTTTTTTTTTTTAATTTTTTGCTTACTCGCTTTTTTTAATTCTAGAGTTTTTCTGCACCATACTACTGCTTAATACATAAAAAGGTTTTTCTGAGATCCGGGATATTTATAGCTCAACTGCTTCAAATGTTCAAACATTTTTAGAAATATTAAACTTTAATTTTGTTGATCTTCTAATAATGGGGGTTATTTAGACCATAAATATCCATCGGTTATAAATATCTGACTCAACTCATACATGTCTAAAACTATTACAGAAGAGAAATGTATTCTGATAACGACTCTTCTCTGAAATAGGGCTAGTGAGATCGATAAAAACGGTAAGTGATGCCGGAAGGAAAGGAATGGGAAGAAGGGGTTTAAAGGGATAACTTCGACAATAGAGAGGGATTGTCTATTTTGGGAGGGTTATGAGGGGCTCGCATGGAAGTAGGGGAGGGGGGCCCTGATGGATGTGGTTCCATCGATCAGCTCACTCTGGGGACCAGATGATAATTGAAGAGCTGTGAGTCAGGGGATGCTAACTCCCTCCCCCCTAATCCCAGATCAAGGCTCTCCGCTTGGTCGCTATAATGACATTAGCTTCGGTCCCTGTCAAAGAGGCTCGGACGAATGCCAACTCCCAGAAGGGCAACAGCCGGCGGCTGTATTGTGGTCGCTAAGATTAGGCCATGTTTGTATTCTATGTGGGAGGGGAGCTTTTTATATAATTAGAATATTATTTTATACTTAAGAACAAATCTTATTAATATGTGCGTTGTATTATACACAAGAACTGATTGACTTGCCAACTAGGCCAGATAAAATATTTTTCGATTTTAGGAAATTCGATAAGAGTTATTAAGGACACTGTGAACTAATCTCACTAATTTGAAAAGAAAAAAAATTGGCGTACTTTATTGTAAGGGCCTTTCATTTTCTTACTTTATTTTTTGTGACCTCATGAATTAATTACCGTATTAATCAATGTTTTTCTTCTTCATATAGTTATATTTCAATAAAAGAAATTGATATATAATTGTATATGAGTGAATAACTTACTAATTTTGATTTTAATTTTTTTTTTGGAGAGAAACAAAAGATGATATTCGTTTTTCGGATCTCGAAAAAATCTTAAATACAAATTTTTATACTAATAGAAAAATAAATTTTCTTTCATTAAAAATTTCTCCCATTGATATTCTTTCACATATAACAATAACTTCAACAAGAGTTCTCCGTAGAGAACTATTGTTGAAGTTCCAATTCGAATCAAATTAGAATCGGAAATATAAACTAAAAATGTTAGGGTAGTATTTCTGTATTTGAAACTACTTTCTCTCCATTATAATAATAATGAAACGCCACTACTCATGAAGGGTCACTGGTCATGTTAGTGTAGGTAGAACCCATCAGGAGGGCTCCATAATCCACAGAGTTGACTCACGGCTACTGTGTAACAGGAAAATTATTATCTTCCACAGCAGGATTCAAACCGGGGTCCTTGGAGTTAGTAGCAATGTGCCTTACCACTCTGCTACTGTGCTCCCTCTTTTCAATATAGAAGCATAAAATTTATACACGTTTACACCTCTTTTACTTACATTTCTCATTTACCTCCAACTCTAGGATAATCAAAGCCTTCATCATCGAATTAAAGAGCTTTTTTGATTCAAAGGTGTGTTCAATTGATTTTAAATATAAATATTAAAGCACATATTTTAGGGAGTATGCTTAGTAAGTTCCTTATATTTTAACATAAAAATAGAAAAAAAAACATCTATATCCTTCCTACTCATTAATATGACTTATTATCGGTAATCCATGTTATTACGGAGGTTATTACTTCTACAAGAGCAGATGGCTCTTTTCAGACCGAGAGGACAGAAGGAGGAACTCCCAGGGGGACCGGACCCTCCTGGTAATTGGTGCAAGGTCTGGTTAGTGGAGGCGGAGGTCCAGAAGAAAGGAAGGCAGGTAGGCTGACCGAACCAGGATCGTTAGGGGCAGGATGTGAAAGATCCCATTCATCCCAAAGCCTTTATTAGTTATCTACTTTCTCGGCCCATTTCTATTGGATGTCCTCTTTTAAGGCCTAAAAGATTCCTCTCTTCAATCCTTCTTATTGGTCCGAAGATAAATTGCTCAAGTTAAATAATAGACGTTTTAATCACTGTATTGATATTTACCTTTATTTATATATTGCATAACTTTATATATTATTTATGTATTGATATTTATATAGCGATATTATTTTTATTTGAAAACTGTTACAACGTTTAACTTATTCAATTAAACTTAACTAAAGGCCGGTTGTATCATCAGAGTTTTAACTACGATTTCTGAAATCTTAGGTAAAATCAATAATTATCCGTTGTACTGGAAAAGTTAACCTTCAAATTTGGAAATTGGATTTAAAATGTTTATTAATCTTATATTAAATATGTATAGTCTTATACTGAACTATTAATAATTAACACTTTGAATTATTAAAGTTTATTAATCGTATATTTAAAAAGCACCTAAAATTGAAAAACGGTATGAAACTCCACTCTCCCGCTTTTTTTTTCTGACCTAGAAAGAAAAATAATAATAACAATAAATATTTACAAATAATTATTAAATAATACTTGTTTTGCCAGTGTGGCATTATAAGATAGGCTGCCGGGTCCGCTGAAGGCGGTGTCATCGATGATGGCATATGTTGCCTTGAGCTTACTAGGAATAGGGAGGGGCTATTCCGGCTGGCGTTGATGAAGTGATGACTTCAGGCTGTAGAGCCAGAAGTCCCACCCGAGGCGAGAACATCGACCAGAGGAACAGTGCTCTGCCACCAGGTCTTGGTGGAGGAGTGATTTCACAGAACAGTGGATTGGCACAGGCTTTCAGCCCATCAGAGAATTAGATGTGCCTACGGTCTATGAATTCTGGCACAGTTGGGAGTTGGAGCTCTTCACATATTTCTCTGTTCCTGGCCCGCTGGAGTGAAGTTCCTCGTACTATTTGCCTCTGGAGGGAGTTCTGGAAACTCCGTAGTTTGGTCAGCGTCGTTTTGTAGAGGTGTCTCATGAGTGGTGCACCATAGAGCAGCGTTGGACGAATGATGGCCTTGTATATTTGTAGCTTCAGGCGCAGTGAGAGTTGTTGCGACGTCAGGAGATGGTAGAACCTATGCGACTTCTGCCGGGCCAGCTTTAGTCTCCCCCTGGCGTGACTGGAGAGTGTAGAGGTTCTTTGTTTACAGAAAGTATACATGTGTCATCAGCGTATGTTGTTAGGACTGGTTCTATCAGTGAGGTAGGAGCGGATTATAAGGAAATATGTTGGGGGTAGGAATTGACTAAGTTTATAGAGCAGACCTGGATCCCAGACTCGATCAAAAGCTTGTTCAACATCGAGGAAGACTCCTGTGCAGTACAAACCGCGCTCCAATGTGGAAGATATGACATCAACCACTCGATGACTCTGTTGTATGGTAGAATGAGATGTTCTAAATCCAAACTGGTGGTCAGGAATAACATGATATGAGTCAAGGATTGGATAGAGGCGTTTTAATAAGAGTTTTTCTAGGATTTTGCTCATAATGGGCAGGAGCGAAATAGGACGGTAGGAATATGGATATTCAAGTGGCTTGGAGGGTTTGGGAAACATTTTTATTATAGACATTTTCCAAGGGTCAGGGAAATAGGTGGATCGGAGTGTAGCATTATAGATATAGGTAAGGAATAGAATGGCTTTACGAGGGAGCTGTTTTAGAATGTGTGCTGTGATAAGATCATGGCCAGGAGCTTTTTTAGAAGGTAATTGGTTGATGATGTTCATTATTTCTGAGGGATGAAAGGCATTAGGAGGAAGGGTCATTTGGAGTGATATTGTAATCTCTGCTTCAACATGTTCAAGATGGGTTAGACTAAGGATATCAGGTTGGGGGTTAAAAGTTTTGAAGAGGTGTTCGCCGAACATTTGAGTTTTTTCTTCATCTGATCGTGTCCAAGTCTTATTTTCAGTGAGAAGTGGATGGTTGAAAGATTTGTATTTTAGTAGCTTTTTAGTAGTTCTCCATAATGATTTGTCAGTGGTATATAAGTTTTCTGTTAAATTCTGGAAATGTTGTATTCTATGTTTTCTAATTTCTGCTTTTAGTCTGTTAGTCAAATTATTGTAATGAGTTTTGTCCGAGGGATATCTCATCGAAAAACTAAAGTTTCACATTCTTCCAACTTCATTACATAAATGAGTATACATATATTTTTATTCAAAGGGGAATTTACTTTTCACTATGGAGTTCTGCTTTCAAAATAATTGAAAATGTCATTCATGAAAATTGCGGCACCTTCGAAATCAATGAAATGACATTTTCCTAAACGCTTCCACTTTTAAAATACTATACGCTTTCCACTTTTAAATAAGTCATTAAATATTTTTCTAAAACATTTTTCGTCACCCTTTTATACGTTTTCCTCTTTTTTATAAGTTTTTAAATATTTTCTATTTCTTATTTTTACCCACCAAATAACTTATTCTCACCTTACGGTAATTTCGTCGTCTTTGTAGCATATTAAACATTTTCTAAAACCATTAGTCGTTAACCACCTTCTTGTAGGCTTTCCTCTTTTAAATAAGTTTTAAATATTTTCTACAATTTATTTTTACCCACTTGTAACGTACCCTCACCTTCCAGTATTCGCGTCATCTTTGTAACGTACTTTTTAACTCTGAGTCTTACCGCACGCACCGTGAACTCACTTAGTTTTCAGATTTCCTACTAGCAGCTGAGCTCTCTGACTTATTCTATTTTTCCTATCTTTCTTTTATCTGCTTCTCCTTCTCTTTTCTTTACTTAATTTTCCTAAACCATGTTATTAGTACTGTTCCCACATATTATTATTGTCATGTTTTCACTTCTTTAGTCTAACTTAACTTTATATTTTGTTTCTTTATTCTGATATAATTTTTCTTTTCAGTATTTTACTTTAGTTTTTTTCTTTCCATAACTTTAATTTTTAAATGATTACTAAATTAAAATATTCATATTTCTTTGCATTATATGGCTTTAAATTTTTATTTCCTTTATTTTGCTTACTTATTTAATTACCTGTATATATGTTTTATTTTTTACTTCTTTCATCACTTTATTTTTATTAATTTTATTCTGTACAATTATTTACTATATATCATTCTGTTTATATTTTCTTTTTTTTTATTTTATTGTATTCATTGGTTGTTATGTTAGCCCTTATGATGGCTAGAAAATCCTCCAGCCATCTTCTCCACATATATACATTTTCAATTATTTTTAAAGTACAAGTTTATTGGAAAATCAAATTTCCCTTTGAACAAAAATATCTATACACACGTATGTTACAAAAGCAGAAGAATAGTGGATAAAATAAAAGTAATAGAATAAATAACCTTTGTTTTAAATTTGTATTTTTTTTTTTAAATTTTCTTCGAAATTTACTTAAAATTCCTCAGAAAAAGTTATTTATATAAAACAAAAAAATTATTATTATAACATGATTCAATAAAGGGGGAAAGAGGAAGGGTTTATGTACTCGACTGATGGCAGAATGCTGTCTAGCCGCCCTGCACTACCTGACTATGCTCTCAACATTTGGGCCGATGCATATGTAATGGCCGAATATCCTTTGACCATTTGCATACTAGAAATTTGCACGGCCTATGTTCGTTAGGGCCTACGATACCAAACCAGGCTATTGTATGCGATCTGAACTGCCCAGAAACAAATTCTTAATTTAAGAATAATAATGGAACGGAAGGAAGAATAATACAATGGAACAAAGCTCAAAGAAAATCGAGAAAATTTTTAAATATCATTAATAAATATAATATTTAAATAATAATATAATATTTAATAATAATATATAAGATAATATTTAAACAATAATAATAAAGGCTCAGAGAATCCGAAGGTTCGATGCCGACACTACCCGATACGTCCATCCAATGTAGTCCGATCAAACCTAAATCCACAAGATCCCCCTTGTTGCAATCCTCTCACCTGTTAGAACAAGAGCCCTAAAGAGGAAAAAAAGGAAGATATTTCACCCCAATTTCTGATGACTTTAATGAAAACTGTGTATAATTGCTAGACAAAATTGATGAGTCTGCCAAGTATAGATAGAGGGAATAAAAAATGGTGTCTGTTTCAAAACGTTAAAAAATCATAATTTTTCATTCAGAGCTCTATATCTTTAAAACTACCAACATCACTAGAAAATCTAATAGGACATCATTCCGAGAAGGATAAATTTTCTAAAATTTGAGCCCTAATAGAGCTATTTACGTTCAATAATTCCCGAGATATAGCTTATTAAAAAACAACATTTAATAAACAAATGCTTTGAAAAATCAGAAATAAGTGAATTTATTTTGAGAAATCTATATCTCAGTACAGATATCTATTACCACTCAAATTAAATCTAGTTTTATGTGCTATAAAGTACTTCAAGACGTTTATCTTCGTAGGAGTAGTAGTTTTGTTTTTTTAGATTTGCTAAAGTAAATTGATTTATAACTGTTCAGGCAAAATTTCATTTATAAAACATATATTTATTAGCGAATAACATAAAAAACTACAACCCCTACGAAGATTCGTGACTTTAGATATTAACTTTATTTTGAGTGCTGGCAAACATTTGTACGTCTTATGATTCCTAAGATACATTTTTTAAAAAATCAAAAATTTTATCTGAACAATTAAAAATTAACATTTTGAGAATTTCTTTTGTTCAATACGATATTCGCTAATTTCTGATTTTTCGATGCAGTTTTTTATTAAATGCTGCTTTTTGAAAAGCAATGTATCGGAAAATATTGAATGTAAATAGCTCTATTAGGGCTAATAATTTAGAAAATTTACTCTACTTTGAATGATGTTCTGTTAGTTTTTCTAGTGTTAATGATTTGATAGTTTTAATATAGAGTTCCGAATGAAATTTTTTTTAACGTTTTGAAACAGCTGCCACATTTTAATCTCCCTATATTTGGCAGACTTTGTACGTCCATTAGTGTAAGAGGCCAAGTTTCGGAAATTTATGTTTATGGATTAGATTCAAATATAAAACGATAATAAAATAATAATATTTAAAATATAACTAACTAAAAATATTAAACATTCCTTTAGGTAAAAATTAAAAAACATGGAAAATACAAAAAAAGTAAAAGGAAAAAACTGTCAATGAAGTACAGGTTATACAAATATTTTGTATTTAAGAAAAAACAAAAAACAAAACTAATTCAAATTTGTCTAAGAACCAAAAGTGAATTGAAAAATATCGAAAAAGACTGAACTATTTATTTAACAAATTGTTAATTACTTAGTACTTTGTAGCCTAGAGACGTACAGAGGGGAGTGGGATAGTAAGGAAAATACAAAATGTGAATAAAAAAGTAAAGTAAAACAAAAAGATGATTAAAAATAAAAAACAAAAAGATAATATGAAAAACATGACAATTTTGGTGTACAAATGAAAAGAAAAATAACTAAAAAATCTTGGTGTAATTTTTTAATACACAAAGATAACAAAATAATACTATTTTGAATATAACTTAATAAAATTTATTTAGGTAGAAATTAAAAAACAAAAAAAATCAATAAATATCAAATACTCTACATATTTTTTAATTTAAAAAATAGACAATGAAAATGTCTTCATGAACCAAAAGTAAATTAAAACATTTTGAAAAATGTTAAAATCTCAAACCAACAATTAATTACTATGTATTTTATTTTTTATTTATCAATTAAAATGGGAATAAAAAATAAGAAAATTAGAAAAAAATATTAAAAAGAAAATCAAAATTAAAAAATACAATAATTTCTGCGTAAAAATATAACTAAATACAAGAATAAAATACTTGTTGTAAGTTTCAAATTCACTAAGATAATAAAATAATACTATTTAAAATCCCTAAAAATTTCTTAAGGTAGAAATTAAGAAGCATAGAGAAAAAAAAATTGAAAATGTCAATAAAGTACAGATAATCCACATATTTTGTAATAAACGGATAGTTACAAAACAAATACAAATTCCTTGACGAACTAAAAGAAAACTGAAATCTTTTGAAAAATACTGAAATAATTAAAAGAACGGTTTCTTACAAAGAGATCAAAATAAAAATATATAAAAACCCTAGAAATAAATATAAAAGTGAGTCAATGAGACTTTTGTATTTATGTGATTGGTGAGTAGTTTTGTTACTTAAAAGATATTCATATAAAATATGTAAACATCATATATTTTATTTTAATTGCCTGGGTTCACGTCGTCAAAGGATAATATATTTTTCTCTCAGTGATATGAAAGCTGTGCAAATTGAAGTGTTTGTAGGTGTAAGTGGAATGAAATTGAAATTTATTTCGATTCCAGGTTAGTGCTGGAATATTTTCCATTAGCTGTACGTATTTCAATAATTATTTCGATTCATTGATGAGAGTATTTATTCTAAGATAAAATTCGTGAGGAAAATAGATACTACAAATATTTCTCATAACATCATTTTCTTGAAATATATGAAGTGATTATGAAATAAGGAGTGATTAATATGTAATAAAAACATGTATTATTTGACTATGATTTTACGATTGATGAATTTTATAAGAAAACTCCATTTTCTTCATTATCCATAGTTATTTCTTAAATAAAAGATATTATCAAGAATATGCACTAGAAATATCATCTTACTTTAGCCAACTTTGCTGACAGTATTAAGTTATATTAATAGATTTAGATAATCTGATACAATGGAGATGGTATAGGTTAACGTACACATCGATGGCACAGTAGAACTTTGCGAAAAATACAATCAAGTTCCTCTATGGAAAATTACAACTTTTCAATTAATTTTTCTAAATTAGTGGACCTATTATTGTACTTTACAGTAAGTCATCGATATTAAGTCAAAATGATATTAATATAATCATAATTAAACTATCTCTCTTTCGTTTTCATTTTATTAAATCAAATAACAGAATTTTTTTCTATAAAATCGTCCAAGTCAAAACACCTTGTAAGCAAATCAAAGGAAAGTTCAGAGACTCAAACTGGAAGAGGGCTGCGAGCAAATAAGCTTTCACCCCGCATCTCAACACATATAAATGTAAATGTCGTATCTTATAATCAATTGTTAAGATAAAATACTATGATCAATTCTTGAGCGATGCTTTTATGGCTATCATAATGTTTGTTAAATTGCTACCATTTTATTTTATTATTTTTAATATAAACGGTAACGTGAGGTCACTTTAGTAATAATATATTTATAAACGCCACATCATTAAATTCAATTATTTCCTCTAAAACAATTTATTATCACCCCGTTATTTTTCTATTTATCGCACCCCGTGGAGTGGGCATTAGTACGTAAACTTTTACTAAGTCAATTCCTAAGTTAGAGAGACTTGGAACAATCTTACCCCATGATCTATTACCTTGCAGAAGCCAAAAACGAAAAGTCTTACTATATGGAAATGGGTTTAGCAAATTATAAGTTGGTTGAACAAAACTTCATTTTATTCATAAAATTGTTCGAAAATAGATTACAAATTACATAAAATTAGCAAATGAAAAAAGAAAACTCAAAACTACAATCAAAAATATTTAATACAGTTTATTACTTTAAAAAAATGTAATTTTTTTTTTATTGTAAATATAAGTTTTCAAAGAAAAATGGTCCTATTTTTTATATCTAGGGATTTTTTGTAGAATCTGAGACCTTCTGTAGTAGACCTCGCCTGAAGGGATTGGTCACTTCCAGTTTTTTCGAAATATGAAATTTTCATTTTCCTCATGAATTAAACCGGAGGAATGTTTCGATTCTACATTAACCCCTTCAGATTTCAATATAAAAGTTTATACCTAAAACTCCCCACAATACTTCAATTTTCACGATTTCAAAATAAAAGCCAATAAGAAACGTTTGAAGGAAAAAACTATATCATGCATGTTAAAGTAGAAAAAGAACAGGAACTTAATTTTTAAGTCCTTTCAGGGAAATATTTAATCACTCAGCTATTCAGTATTTGTAACTATTAGCTAAAAAAATCTGTCGAACAATAACCTTAACTCATATGCTCCGAAGTAGAATCAAGATGAACATTAAAAGTTAAGGCATTCGTGAAGGGAATAAGACATTAAGCATCATTTAGCGAAAATCTATACTGTTTTTTATTTTTATGTCTATTTTTTTTTCTATTTTCGTTTACTTATATTATCTATAATTTTTATATCTCATACCTCATATACCTAATCCTAGTTTCAAACTCAGCCCCTATATAAATATAAAAAAATAACTTTTTCAAAACCTAGTTAATCTTGTAGAATAATTTTTAAATTCATAAATGAAAAAGAATATTTTTTATTATTTTATAATTAGATATTAGTACTTTTCAAAATTTGATTATTTTCGAAATTATGAAAGGCATCATCCTCGGAAGGACCATATTGTCAACTAAATTTCTCAGATATTTTCTTTTTCTTTGAGCATCCTTTTACCGCTTACATTAGCTTGTTCTTTTTTTAAATTATAATTAATTCAGTAACATTTTCTCACATTTGTTTTAATTTTCATTAATTATAGTATCTTATGTATTTTCTGACTCAAATCTCTGGTAATCTTTATTTCAATTTTAGCTATGATGATTGGCCGAAAATATTATTCAAAACTTCCTGGGTAGTCTATACAATATCATCTGCATGGGAATTAGCTCACAAGATATTCAATATTATTTATTTGTTTTTAACCTGTTTATTTAAACTCTCTAACCACTCAAACCCTCTAGTTTCTAATCTTGCATCCTCTTTCATTCCTGACAATCCTCCGAGGCGCCTGAAAAGAAGATGGCCACGAGACGAGCTAATGTAAAATGTCATTAGAGTGCTACCAATGGATAGTTTCTCTACACGCCTGTAACACTCTAATTTAACTTAGATCAGATTTACTAAATGTATTATAATGTACAGTTGTAAATAGCAATAAATATTTTTTTAAAAAAAAACCTGTTTATTTGATTTTTAACTATTTATTCATTTTTAACTTATTTTTTTATTTTTTTATCTTACTATTAATATTGGTAATTTATTTTAATTATTTTTTATGTGCATTCCGATAATTTTAAAATTGTATAGGTCTAGAAATGAATACGTCTATAAATTCATATAAAACTTATATCCTTAATTTAATATATATGTCTGATCACAGGAAAGAGAAATGTAAGATATGAGAGAATCCTCCCTATTTTATTACGTTAAAGAAGAAACAAACAGGGAAAAAGAATGAAAAACAAAAAAGGAAAACAAAAGAGTAATAAAGGTGGTCCGGGTGCAGTCAGAATAATTCAAAGAGTAATTAAACTATTTACTGAGAGCTAACGTTTCACCACATTTTGTAGGGCTTCATCTGGGCTAAAAGAGATGAAAAAAAATAATATTGTAATATTTGTTTTTTTGTATTACCCACGTTCAATCAGAGATCTTCCAAAAATATGTAATATAACTTATGGAAGAAGATAGTTGAACTATGAAGTAGAGTGGAGGAAGATGCTCCAAGTGGCGGTCAATAAAGGTTTCAAAATAGCAACAAAAAACTATTTATTGTTAAAAAACGTTTCGCCCCACTTTGCAGGTCTTCCTCAGGACTGATAAGATTGATGTTCTGTTACCAACTCTATATTATAACTATTACTTATAAGTTATAAATAATATAACTTAGTAAAAAAAGAAAAGAAAAAAGAAAGAAAGAACATAGTATTGTTTAATAAATATTGTTTCTTTATTTATCGCTTTTTTAGTGCTTACACTATATATTATATGATTGATCAGTATGCTGTTTTTTATGGCAATACGCTATATTTGGGAAGCATGGTTTGAAAAATAATGCATTTCACTCCCCGCCCAGAGAAATATTCTGAACAAAGATTCTTTTTGCTCATAGTAATTAGAAAATTAACAATTATTATCAGTAAGTTGTCTATTTTATCTCTTATTATTGTTTTCTAATTTGACACCATCCGTATTTAATATATAGAAATTCTATAGTTGAAGTTTTAATTTCGTAAAATGTTACGTATTAACTATGTACAAAGAGAATAATAACTGAGTATCAGATGTAACTAGGATCTAAGGAATCCAATTATACAATAGTCTGTAGTTAGACTGATATATTGCTAATTACTTGGAACTAACTACTGGATTCCACTAACTTACTTGCAACTGAGCAAACTTAGTCTTGGTTCAAAGCACACACGATCCCTATCATGTGTCTTCGCATGAGACCATAACATGAGGATCTTTGATAACGTTCGAATATCCTGCTCTGCGTCTAAAAGAAAACTTTACCCCAATATTGCCTTTATTATACAATATTGGTAATTACCAAATAAGTCTAGGCGTCCCGTGTTTTAAGATCTGGGAATTTATAAATGTTATTGCGCTAGCCCATTAAAAAAAAATAAGTTATTTTACACAAATTTTTTAATTATTTTTTTGATAAATATTTAAAGTAAAAACTAATGACTGAAGTATCCTAAGGTCCACATCCGAAGAACCTCATTTTATTCAAGAAAAACAAAAAAAGTCAAAAATCGATCACTTCCTCCAAGTCTATATAGATATAAATTATTTTCATGTTTATTCCTTTTTTTTTTATTGTAGCTAACAATATGAATGGTTATAATAACCAATAATAAATAAACAGAAACATGAATACTTTTAGCAGTTAAAAACAAGAAGCGTTTTAGAAAATTCAGCATTCAAGCCCTACAAAACTATTTCAACGAAGATAATATATATCTAATATTAAGAGCTATTTTATTGTACATTGATATGTATAATAAATTTCGGTAGCGTCGTTTTGGAAAAAATGGCAAAGATTTTTAAAATCCATAATATAAATAGCCATTTCTCGTAATTATATTTAAAAAGAAAACTAATAACATCCTAGGCATTTATCATTATCCTTATAAAACAAAATGAAAATTCTAAAAATATTATAAACTAACTATTATTAGGAATATAATGTGATATAATAAATATCATGAAAATAAAAAGCGTTTATTAAAATAATATAGAAACAAGACATTTTGTATAATAAATAATAAATAAAAAAGTATAAATAATAAATACAGCAATGAATAATACAAGTAAAATTGAAATGTAGAGTAATGCCGAAGTACAGGTAGTAATACCGATATTACTTCTCCTGCGTATTTTATTTTTATTATTTATTACTGTATTTATTATTTATGGGAGCGCGGTGTGGTAAGGCACGATGCTACTAACTCCAAGGACCCGGGTTCGAATCCGGCTGGGCGGAAAATTATTTTCTGTTACAATGTAGCCGTGAGTCAACCATGTTGTTTCTGGAGCCCTCCTGGGGTCCACCCAGCCTCATAAATTGAGTACCCTTAAACGGGTAAAAATCTGTCAGTCGAACATGATTCTGACAAAATCACCTCCTTGCACAACCGTTGGTCTAATAACAGTACTTCCTTACAAAGTACCTTAACCTTTCATGTGTTGTAGTGGTATAGATTTTATTTTTTTAATTTGAATGTATTATTTATACTTTATCCTGTTCTTATTTAAATTTACGCTGTTCATTTATATACAATTTGCATGATTTTCTTTACATAACCTTATAGCTCTTTTTTATGGTTTACAATATATTTTGTATATTCTTATAGTCCTGCCCTAATAAGCAATATTTTTAATTTTTTCTATTATTTTTTTTTAGCCTGATGAAGATTTACAAGGTAGGTTGAAGGGTTGGTGTAGAAAAAATAGTTTTTGTAATATTTTGAGCTCCTTTTTTTGCCCACCACCTACACCTTCTTCCTTATATACGTAACTACAATTTATCATTTTTTTATCATCACTGAGCATAAACACCATTTAGCAATACTTGGTTGTCTGCGTGATGTTAAAACATGTATTCAGATTTGAATTTTTAAAAATCGCAATACGTTCTCTAATTATATATTTTGTAAAAAAAAAAATATAAAATTACTCAATGCATTTATTCAATTTTCAAATTATTTCTGTCCATTGCTGATATTAATTATTATACACAGCTCTGGTAAAAAAAAAAAAAATATCACAATTTTCTAATTAATTTCCTTCACCAACTGACCACTCTTTTATAATTTTTTTTTCCATAAACTGCCTTTGGTCAAAAATGAAAAAAACAATAGTGCATAATTCATTTAATTTAATCTTCATAATTAATTTTTTTATAAACTTTTCTAAAATTGTATATAATTAATTAATTGCATTTCTAATAGAAGAAAAAACGACATAAATATTGTTTTACTGTCCAACATGAAAGAAAAAATAAAATGGAAAAATTTAATGCGGTATACAAAATAGATTGTGAAATTGTACTGAACAATGTTTTGTGCTAGACAGAGATGAATGCACCAACAGTGAAGGAAAATAAATTAAACAATGCAGTGTGAAATAATTTTCACCATAACATAATATATGGATGACATGACTTCAATAGTGAAATTGAAAATATGACAAGTATGGATATGTAATCAGTACATATTACAAAAAACATTGACAAAGCAATCAATTATAAAACAGAAACAAAAACTTTAGGCACACATTATATGGATATCATAAATAAATTAAGTTTTTAGTTTTTATATGGTTTAATATAATCTAGAATTAATTTAGTCATTTTTATTTGTTATTAAATTGTTATTTATTGTTAAATAAATTGTTTATAATTATAAAACAAAATAGTTTTATATAATAAAGAGAAAGAAATGGTTTTTGAAAAATTGTTAATTTTAGTTTAATTGTTCATCTTTGTGGTAATAGAGGTAGGAGATAAGTGTTTATGGTCTATATGTGGTTATCGTAATGAAAGATATTCTCCTAATAATGTATAATTGTTAATATTAAAAGAAGTTTTTTATCAATTAAATGACAATAATATTATTAAATATTAGCACTAATAATAAAATAGGAGATAATTATACGTTATATATAAAATATTTTTATCAGATAAATAGTTTTGATGTATATATGATATATTAGTAGTGTTGTAAGCGCATGTAATAGGTTTTTGTTAAATTTGGTTTTATAGCAACCTGAAGATGGGAGATATTTTCCGAAACGTTGTTGATTATATGAAATAAATTATTGTAGTTGAAAAAGGAAGAATTGTGTCATTCACCAAATCCAGTTTAATTCCAGAGACTCTTCCAGTAAAAGATCATTAAGTTTAGACAAGTATGGGATAAATATAATTATAAGAATAACAAATACACATATATAACATGGATGAAAATTTTCGATAAAAATAAATTATTTTTAGGATTTTAAATGAATGAGATTTTAAATGAATGAAATTTTAAATGAATTAAGTGAGGGAATATGGGGTAACTGTCCCGAAACGTTGTACAACACTGAAGAAAAATATAAAATAGATTATATTCATCTTTGGAAGTTTTTTAACCTCAAACATTTATAGAAATTAATATAATCAAACTTCCTAAAAAAGAAAATCCAGACATAAATAATTTTTATTAAACATGATTTTGCTTGCTTGCTTGACCTGTCCCAGTAATATTGCGTAACAAATTTTAAATACATATATAACATCTCAAAGACTAGTTATTAATAAGAGAATTTGGGGTGGGAAGAGAAGGAAGTTTAATTAATTATTAAAATGTAATTGGATTCCAGATATCAGAAATAAGTTTAATATTTATTCCAAGTGTTTCTTTAATAACTTTATTTCACTTTTTTTATTGTATTTTTTTTACCTAATTTCAAGATAAAAATAAATTAATTAAAGACTGTAATGTTTTTATTTATGATCTGAAGTCAATAAAAAAGGATGAATAAAGTCACAAAACTTTATAATTATTAAAAATCCTCTTTGTGTGAATAAGAGAATTGGATCTAATGATTAATTTCTATTGGAATTTCCCAAGTGTTGGTAATAAAGGAATAAATTGATGAGAAGAATGAATAGGCTTTTTAGCTTTAGGCATCGTTTTAATGAAGCGGATTCTTGAGGGTTCGGGAAAATACGGCGGTCTTACATCGGAATTGTAAATATGGTAGGGGGGAGATTTCTTTAAGGGCCCTTTCAGCAGTAAGGGGGTAATATACCCTTATTTGTTGATAAATGTTTTGATCTTACAATGTTAATATATATTGTTAATAAATGCTATGATTTTATAACAAGTTACTGAGAGAAAAAGGGGTTCACACATTCTCTTTCGTGTCTGTAAAAATTGGATGTTCCACCATAACATATGACCTACTTTTAGAGTTGGATTAGTAATTACAATTACAAGTTTCAAGTTATAACTACATTAGTTGTAATGTAGTTACATCTACAACTGCAAATGTAATTAGTTATTGATAATGGTGAACTACATTTTTCAACTAAAGTAATTGTAATTGATAAAATTAGTAGTTCCAAAAACAACTACAGTCAGTAGTTACTGCAACAATACTTGGGTAGTTACTTTAAAAATTGTGTAAAACAATGATTGAAGTAGTTCAGGCTGTTAAGAAATAACTACCTACAACGTCTTTATCTTCTAAATTTTATTATATTACATATACTACATTATTATGTGAATTTTATTGTGAATTACGCGTAACAGAAAATAAATTCAATGATAATAAAATAAAACCTAACGAAATAAACAAAAAATAACGACAATAAATATAAATTCCTCTTTATTTTCTCCCAAATTGAATGATATATGGTTAATAAGTATGTGGTTGGACTTATTACCATAACTACAGATACAATTACAACTAATTATAGTAATTATTTTTATAACTACTATTTATTTAAACTAGTAGTTGGATTTATGAATAATAACTACAATTACTGTGATTGCAAAACCAAGAAATAGAATTAGAAAAAATGTTTTCTTTAATGTTAATTAGTTTTATTTATTCATAATACTTATGTATCCTGGAAAATTTATGTTAAAATCGTAGGTCCGAAAAAATCATTAATTAAAAAAAAATCATTTCATTTTTGAAATCTGTGTGTATTTGCTTTGTGTTAATAAATCATAATAAAAACCTTATTAATTAAAGATCCTATGTTCCACAATATAAAAAAACTACCACCATTCTAAGAATTTATGGATGAAAAAAGAACTGCATGGAAAACTTTACCATTAACTGCATCAGCCCGAGATTGATCAGTTGAATTGCTAACGAATGGGCAACTCTTTGGTAAGACTGATGGGTTTTCGATATTTATCCAGGATCAAGTTTTTGGAACCAGAGTATATGAGAAATATATCCTAAAATAGACCCTAGTTACAGATAAATGTTCTCTGCTCTAGGACGTATGAATCTATCATGTGTCAAATGGGTGTGAAACGTTAGTAAGGACAAACTAATGAGACATAATACTTTGGCCAAATCATACCACCGAAATTTATGCCTAACCCTCGGACTACTGGCAAATTACGAGGTCCTTACTATGGATATACTCCTGAAAACGTTTGGAAAACGTTGTAAATGTAGGAATCGCAGGGAATGAACTGGCCGATCACGCCGCAAGAGAAGCACTCGCGCTTCCGGGACGGGGTAAAGCAATTTGAACTCCGTCAGAGATAAGCAGGCCTCTTGTAAAGAAAATCAAAGATAAATGGCAATCTTTGTGGAACGAAAGCCCAATGAGTAAATTAAAAATTATTAAAAAGGATGTCAAGCCCTGGGGTACCTCCAGTCGCAAATGCCGTAGAGAGGAAGTTGTACTGACTAGGCTGAGAATAGGCCACACGAGGCTCACCCACTCCTACTCTATTTCAAAAGAAACGCCTCCGAACTGCCAGTATTGCAATAACAATTTAACAATAAGCCATGTTTTCCAACGATGCCCATATTTTACACCACACCTCAATAGCTTGGGACTAAGCCAAGATATCTCAAAAACCATTGGAGACGATGATAAGGCAATAGAATTGATGTTTCAGTTTTTGAAATAACAAAACTTACTGACAAAAATATAACTTGATCGGAAGGAAAAAAAAAAATAAACAATAAATAAATAAAATAATCAAATTAAAAAATAAATAAAATTTAACGAATATTAGCAAAATTAAATAACATATAAATGGCGTTGATGACCAATGAAGTTTGGCGCAACTAAACAACCAAACAAACGTTTGGAAAATTCCGGCATAAACGTTTATTGGGATGACCAAATTAATCCAGACCACAGGGTATTACATAAACGCCTGGAAATCTTGGTTATCCACAAAATAAATAAAATGGGCAGCAATCTCAATTAATACCAATTAACAATCGGTAATTGGGTAAATCCCCGCTCGACATATAAATGAAGCCAAACTTAGCGCCTGCGTTTCTCTGCATACAGTGGACGTACATCAATAAACCTTAGAATACGTCCTGGCAAAAAAGTGGTTAGGCAATCGTATATACTTTTTATATTTATGTTTGTACCAACTAAAACTATTCCCAGAGGAGGGTACGAAAAAATTGATACCAACTGTATTAACTAAGAGGAGAAAAAAATGAGAAAATACGAGTTTAAGCTTGGACACTCGGCAGACAAAGCACAAGCTGTGTTATGAAGTCCTTCTACAACTTATTCCTCAGACTTAACTCCAAAAGATTTCCATCTATTCAGGAATTTGGACAAATTTCTTAAAGGTAAAATTTTTGAAAATTATTTGCTCCAATGTATCATTCCTTCACAAACCCCTTAATTTTTTAGTTATGGAATTGAAAAGTTAGTAACAGGTTGGGGCAAATGAATTTTGACGTTGAATGACAATGAAATTTCATATGAAAAAAGCCAATAGATGCATCGTAGATTAAAAATTAAAAATACTCAATCACAAAAAAAAAA
Source organism: Halyomorpha halys (assembly GCF_000696795.3). Lineage (NCBI taxonomy): Eukaryota > Metazoa > Arthropoda > Insecta > Hemiptera > Pentatomidae > Halyomorpha > Halyomorpha halys. The sequence continues at coordinate 736,453 of NW_027116287.1, forward strand.
ATTAAATAGTATAAAAATAGTTGTATTGATTTTTCGGACGAGATATTATAACTTAAGTTACTATATTTAAGTAATTATATTATTTCATTATTAATGAAAACCTGCATATAACCGACAACCTTATCTTTCCTGTACATTATATAGAAGTTTCACGTATATAGAATTATCCTAAGATTATGATAAAGATATATCAAATAAAGCATTGTTTAATGAAGACACCTTCCCAGCTTTTATGTCAAAGACAAACTTTGAGGATATCGGTGATTGATGAGATAGAGGGGGAGAATCAACTTGTTGCTGATCAGTCACTGCTGAGATCGGCCTAGGATATTAGGCAAGAGACGATAATGGAATGGATAAGAAGATGGCTGAAGGAGCTCGTCGGAGAATATTTCATGGTGGGGCTTCCTTAATGGAGGCTAAGAAAGAGGGTGGAAAACTTGGGGGTTGTTGGGTCATTAACGGCGAGATTAGGCCCTCCTGCCATAACAGCCAGTAATTACCGCACCCCTCCCGTCGGCTAAATAAGCTTTCATTTAACAAGGTTTAGTAAAACGATGGCTCTATTCGTCTATATTAGCCACATTCTATAGTACCACAGTTACGTAGCGTGTAGCTGTTACATTCCATATGTAACTGTTAGATTCTAAAGTGGAAGTAACAGTGTTTCTCCACACCAGCTAGAAGAGTAACAGTTGCTCTCTCATAACATATAATCAAGGCCCGCATTTTAAAGCAGTAAAAAACCCTGAACTGCACACAATATGCAATGAAAGATAGAATATATCAAAACAGTAATGATATTAAAAAAAAAAAAAAAGTGAAAGATCCCAATAAAACAGTAGAGGAGCAGCACGCATCTAAAAACCATCATAAATTTGATTTTGCCAATACAATAATTTTGAGTAAAGAAAATAATACGTTCAAAAAAAAAATTGCTATTCTATTTATATATAAGAAAGGATTAGTTATACAGTGAATTTTCAAACACGACACAAGAAATTTTAAGCAAAATTAATTTGTGAATAATATGATTAAATTTTAAGTTACTTTTTACAATTAACTTTGATAGAATTTTAACAATTTATTTGACTTTTAATAATAAAGGAAATAAGAATTTAGACAAAATACAGTATGTAATAAACTGATTATATGACTGACTGTTTGTGAGCGAGTGTTGAAAGTTTATTTTTAAAATTATATGAACAAGTGACAAAATAAGTAATAAAACATAAGATAAAGCAAGCTTATTAATAAATTAATATGGTTTTCTATTTTTTTATTGTTTCATAGGTCAATTTTGACTAAAATTATACTGGATCACAGTGGGATGCAAAAAATTTTTTTAGTTCGATATGAGGTGTGAATTTATAGTTAAGGTATTATAATTTTTTAGTAATAATGTTGTTTAAAATTTTTAATTTTACTGTTATTTAACAGATTGTCCTTGAGGATGTCGAGGTTGTCCGAAAAGTTAGGCATTATTATTAATAAAGAGTTTTTGAGACTTATAGGAATATATATTTCATTTTATTAAAAAAAAATATTAAATAGTATTTCTTCACACCAACTAGAATAGTAATAGTTGCTCTCTCATAACTTATAATCAAGACCGTACCATTTTTATGTAGTAATAAACCCTAAAATTTACCTCTAAAAACCTAAGTGCAATGAGACAGCTAAATTTTTCAAATGTGCCCAAAGAACGTTCTTAATAAAGTAAGAAATACAATACTACAAAGGATTAAAAATAAAACGTAAATTATTTTCATTAAAGATGTAAATCATTAAAACTGGTAAATAACTTTAAAATAAAAATAACACTATGAAGCACTCTCTAAACTAAAATAAAACAATAATAAAAACTTACAACTAGTATCACAAAAGAAAACCATCAATAATTTGATTTAAAATAGGATTATTGATTGACGATAATAAAACAATAATTAAAACAAAAATTAATAGAAAAATAACCAAAACAAATAATAACAAATAGGAAATCGAAAAATATCTAAATGTACACGTGAATAAATAAGAAACAAGATATGAGACAATATTTAAAATATTAAAGTTTTATTTTTAGATTTTAAAAAATTTACAAAAAATTGTTTTAAAGTAATATAAATCCGAACTGAGGTTGGATTTCCAACGTTGTAACTGCTGGAAACTGGGAATGGAATTTTTTAAAACGGTTTTTGATATGTTCATGTATTGATTCCAACTGTATTTCGTGGTGCAATTGTCTATTTATTAAAAACAAAGGAGAATTTATTACAATTATTAGGACCCAGTTTTGAAATCAATGTATTTTTAATTCTTTATATTTTTTTCGTTTCGTAGAGGATGCTGCACACCACACACAACCGTACATCAATAACGGCCCTAATATTTTTTTATAAATAAGAACGGTACCTGGATTTAATCCGGAGTTTCGATTGACGAGAATAAGACGAATAGACTAAAGACAGAAGTTTTCCATATATATCTTTAGTAACCAATCATAAAACACAATGTGAGTTCTAAATAAAAAATAATTAAATAAACTGGATTTTGATGAAAATAATTCCAGAATTCTCAAATATATATTTACTCACGTAATCTGTGTGATGGTAACCTCACACTCCACGCCTGCCACCGGTTCATTACTTGAAATGGAAATACTCTTTTTTGTCGGATTCTATAAAGGATAAGGTACTCACTTTATAGTCTGAATATGGCCTAGAAGGGTTTATCGACCACAATGCAAGGCTGATACAACAGAAAATAAATTACTTCCCCTCAACTAGATTCAAACCAAGCTACGGAAGTTATAAGTTCAATGCTTTGGTCTTTGAGCTACACAACTCGAGGTATACACTAATTTGTTAAATTACTAGTTGTAATAAAACAACTAGGATCTTAATTAAGTCTATTCTCCACGTACATAATACCCTTAACCAAACATAAACATAACCTAAATCAACAAGATAAGATCAAGGTCAGCCCTCTCTTCTTCTCAGGTTAACTCAACAATTCAATGTTAATTATCTTTCTAATTGTTGATCGTTATGACTTAAGGGCGCAAATCCAATGGTCATCGACAACCACGTTTTATATTTTATTTTCCTAGATATTTGGATTCATACTTTAGATATTTAATTTTTTTTTATTTCAATACTAACATACTGAACCCTTTAAATTGAAGATAATTAATGAGTTTAAATCTTGTTTAATATAGTTTTTTTTTCTTTAAAAATTTTTATTATTTTTTTTCTTTTGCCATCATTTAGGGCTACTCATACACCTGGTCCAACTCCTAATCTACCTAAACTCGTGTCGAAATGAAATTCCTAAAAGTTGTGGCTGACGGTAAGTGTACTATTAGAATATTTACATTTTGGAGGTGGCTGCTTACTCATCAGATACGAATGAGTTATATTTGAATGGCCTGTTCTTAATCTACATATTGTAACCTTCTCCCTGTGATCGGAACGATTTGACGTAGCCCATGGTTTAGTTATTTTTTTAACAGTTTTTAATTTTTTTGGAAGGCTTTCACACACTTGTGGGACCCCGCTAACCCCGGTCGTCGGATATTTCGCAGCTCATTTGGACACTGAAGTCGTGATTTGAAAGAAATTGTTTTATATAGTGGTGCATTTGTCCTTTAATTACGATAGATGATAATGTTATGAGGATTATTTCATGATTTACATTATCGAATGTTTTTTAAGATAAAAAAATAACAGGATTGTCTATTGAGCATTGTTATGATAATATTGGGTTTCAATGCCTCCAATGTAACCAGATGGGCAAGTGTCGATCGGCTTTGGCGGAATCCAGATTGGATAAAATTATTGTTCTCTATTATGTACAGAAATATTTTATTGACCACTTTCCATTATTTCACAGACATAGCTTATAAGAAATAAATGTCGGTAGCTGGTTTTCATACGCTTGTCAAGCGGACTATCCTTCTAATGAAACGTCACTAATTCAGATTAGCTATACAATTAAAATTACAAATTTTCAATTTTCCGAGTCAACATAGAACTGTAGGAGTTATTTTGATACACATATAGCAATCTAAAAGTTTTTAATCCATTTATTAAAATTCTATATATTGCCAAATGGATATTCAGCCGATGATATTTTATAGCATATTGAAGTTTGACTGATTACAATTTCGTTCTATTATATATATTTCTGGATTGTCTTTTCTAAGAAGTTGATTATATTATTTTTTTTTAAATGATGACAAGTTGATTATATATTTAAAAAAAAATGATGAGAAGTTGATTATATGTAATTTTTTTTAAATGATGAGAAGTTGATTATATTACTTTTTAAAAATGATAAGGTGAAGAAAACTTGCAATTAGAACAAGTTTTTTTTTTTTAATTTTATATATTTTTTTTCTTTATCCCTCCACCGGTGGCATTGGTTTATTGCATAGTTCCTAAAAATAAATAACTATATTCTATGAAATCTCTGTATAGCATTATTCCAATAAGAACATATTATTATTCTATATTTTGTACTTGTACGTTTCGGGATTTACCCCATACTCATGTACTATTGTATCCTCATATTAGTCAATTTTTATTGTGAAATTTTGCCATTTATGAACACATAGTTTAATTTTTTTTTACAACCACATAGTGAAGGACATTATTTTAAATAATTCACAAGAAATTGATATAATTTCACAATATAAATTGATATAATTGAAAAATATAAACATACTACATGAGTATGCAGTAAATCCCGAAACGTACAAGAACAAAATATAGAATAATAATATGTTCTAATTGGACGTTTTCATCACCTCAGTATTTAAAAAAAAATACATGTATTTCATTTATAATTACTATAATTAAGGTAACTTTATTTGACACTTTGAAATAAATAAGAAGTAATTAATTAAATTATTTAGCCAAGTAATCATTTGTTATTACCTGGTATGTTTTCAAGGGTTTTTTTCTTATTTTATAATGGTTTAATTTTTTTTTTTTATACATTCTCGTATGTTTTAATTTAAAGCATAGTAAAAAAAAAGAGAGAGAATTGTCAACAAATCCGGACTTCGTTTAATTTCATTCTGAACTCCAATTTCAGGACGTAAATAACATCTATGGGTCTTCCTTTATAGTTCCTAAAAGCACTTTAATAACAAAAATAACTGTGTTTATTTAATATCTGTTTATTTGAAATTGCACATAGGATTCGTCAGACGGATTTTTTCCACTATCTAAGTAAGTTATATTTGTATATATTTTTTATACATCTTTATTTCGATAAATAAGTTTAATAATAATAATTAAGCTTTCCCATCCTATATGGATTATTTATTTATTTTAAATATATAAACTTATGTTTTTATAAGTTTAACGAAAGGCTTTAGTAAATTCGGCAAAATTAACTTAATTTCATATATAATAGAGAAATAAATATCATTTCACACCGAAAGACATCTTGTTTAATAAATAAATAGACAACAAATTGATAGATACGTTGTTGGAAAACTGTTGAGTGGCATGAAAGTCTTGTAAAGGTGTTCAAGACCATCCAATACGGAATATCGTATAACAGAGTCAGAGATTAGATCACGTGGTAGTAAAAAATTAAATGTATTTTAGAAGAGTAAGGCTATATTAAATTATTGTTTCATTTATTTAGTTGTATTTTCAACAAAATACGTAATTTAAGCATACTTCTTTCTTTTTTTATATCTTTATTAGATTTAAACAATGATTTATAATTAGGTGTTTAATTTTTACTCTCCCACATGGCTATCACTTACTTATGTACAGATTACAATAGAATGGGAACTATTTTGATAGTAGAAAATTATTGGATTCAAACTCCTTCGAAAAAATATTCGACACGTTTTGAGGTCTAAGTCACACAACATGATTTGTGATTTTGTCTGTGAATACTTGAACAGCTTAGCTCAAAAACGAAAAATCGTACGAAACTAGAATTACATATGTGTATATACCTGTTTTTTTTTTTTTATTAAATCGACCTCCTGGAAGTAGTATTTTCTATAATCAATTTTACACATAGTTTCAAATTTCTTAAAAACGGATCTATGGATTTACGTATGGGAGTGGAGTGGATATTTAAAAAGCGGCAGAAATTGAATCCTCCACTGTCGCCCTTTTTCAATTTTAGGCGCTTTTTACATATTTCACGATTAAGCTATCTTAAAGTTGCCTCTTCCCGTTTTAGGCTAATATTTCAAAAGTGATTCCCACACATTCTGGGATACACCGTAGTCATCGATGGCACCAATGACCCGCAGGGAGGTATAAAATTAAATGATTTTTTCTTTTTTTTTAATTCTGAGGTGAAGAAAACAAGAAGTATATATTATTATTCTATATTTTGTACACGAACATTTCGGGATTTACCCCATACTCATTTACTATCTTATCCTCATGGTAGCCAATGTTCAAAATTTCTATTGTGAAATTTTGTCATTTATATACACATAGTTTAATTTAAAAAAAAACACACACATTATTTAAAATAATGTCCTTCACTATGTGGTTGTAAAAAAAAATAAACTATGCGTACATGAATGGCAAAATTTCACAATAAAAATTTACTAATTTGAGTAATAGTACATGAGTATGGGTTAAATCCTGAATAGTTGTACACGTACAAAATATAGAATAATAATATGTTATTATTGGAATAATGCTATATAGAGATTTCATAGAATTATAGTTAATTATTTTTAGGAACTATGAAATAAACCAATGCCACCGGTGCAGGGATAAAGAAATAAATATATAAAATTAAAAAAAAAATTGTCTAGCTTTTAGTAATAATAAAAAATGGATAAATACAGAAATAAAGGACATTAATAAATGATTAGGAGAGAAAATAAATATTTCCTTGTTCCCACTAAATGATTTCGTTGTGTTCTGAAATCTTCATATTTTACTTTCACACATCTATATATGAGACTAACTATCATCGGGAAATGGCTGGTTTAAAATATACAATGCTAATTTGATCTCAAAATAGGATAGTAAGTGAATGCTGTATGCGCTACCCGCACCGGATTTTTTACTTAAAAATTATTAAAGATGGGAAGTAGTTGACATATTTTTGCTTTTGTCATATATTCGAGAAAATATG
>NW_027116287.1:748613-767059 GCF_000696795.3 Halyomorpha halys
AAAAATAAATAAAATTTAACGAATATTAGCAAAATTGAATGAAATATGGATGGCGTTGATGACCAATGAAGTTTGGCGCCACTAAACAACCAAACAAACAAATATCAATTTTTTTGACAGCCTTCAGTACTGTACGAACCCATTATTTAGAACACTGACACCGACAGGACGGCCATAAAGGTGGCAGGCACACACAAACAGACTCGGATTCGACTGAGTACAAGAAACTAAATTATTTGAATCGACAAACCTGATGAGCCCAATCACCAGCAGACAAAATACAGACTACCCCTTTCCAAATAATAAAATTTCCTCAGCCCTCTCTTAAAATGCATTACCAGAATGCAGGAAAAGAGGCTACCTCAACCCGTTTTCATCATGATAACAACCCCTCGTACCTTTTTTAAAATTTATTTAAAAACTCATGGTTGTTACCTCACTTTTGCAGATCTAAGATGTTTATAATTTTGTATTACTTATGCTAATTATAAGTTTTAATCCTAACAGATAAGAAAAAGCGCTTAAGAGAGTAAAATTGATAAAGAAACGGATACAAAATCAAAAGGAACGAAAAAGAAAAGTAAAAAACTTATTAAATATTTATGATTTAATTTTTTATTTACTTCAAAATATACCCAGTGAGAGCCGTTGATACGATCTTCATCCCTTAAAAGCTATAAGGTGAGCTAACTCTCAAAATACCTAGATATCTTTTAAAAAAAAATATAAGAAACGGTACTGAGACAAACAAAATTATTGTACGCGTTTTTATCTGTATATTTTATATTTCAATCTATGTATTCCTTCATATACAATTTTGTTTAAACTCATTGTAATGTTTTCTAAAACGTTATTGTGATAATTTGATTATTTATTTATTTTTCGTCATAGTAGTAACAATGGTCTTTTGTTTAAATTTTAGCTGTCATTAATAGATTTAAAAGTGGACAATTTGAGCCAGCATTATACTCGTAAAATATAGTTCAAAAACAATGTGGAATAATGAAGAAATTGAAATTTTTTTTTCAATCCATCAAATCCTTTTACTATTTCGGGATATTGCAGTAACGGTTTTAAAAATTTGTGCCAGTCACAAAATTTCTGTGACAATAAGGAAATTTCATTAGTAAATAATGGTATGTATGACATTGAGAAGGAAAGTTCGTAGCATTACCTTTTCCCAGAATAAATATATTTACCTCTTTTTTTTGGGAATGTCAACCATTGTCATAACCGGAATCAGTCTGATGGGATGTCCATTTACATTATGAAATCGTTGGAAGTAATTACTCACATGTTGGTCGACCTAATGGTAGATTCAAGTCAGTACGTAGAGTTTTCGTTGAACTTTTTTTATTAGAGTCACTATGTTACAGGTGTAAGGAGTGCATCCATATGGGTTTCAATAAGGATATGTATATATTTAATTTTAGTTTTTATGTTTTAGAAAAAAAACCAATAAACAAGTTGGAGACTTTTTTTTTTTTTTTCATTAAATTATTTAAGGCACCAACCGCGTATGGGTCGTTATTGCCTTAGCTTCTTAAATAGCAAAGGCTATACTTGTCATTTAAAACTTTTCGGCTTACCCTTGGGCAAGGGTTCGGATTCATGGCTCTCATTATATTGGAATGTGAAAACTATTACAACATAGGGACTTGAAGTAAAATTTGATTAAATTGAATGGTAGAGCTTGGAATGATGGAGAGACTCAAAAAGTTTATCTACGGTTTACTTATCTCCGGTTATCCTGCAAGATGGAATGGAGATCCCCTGGTATATGCTTGCCATTTAGTCAAAATATGTTTAACTGTAAGTTCTGTTTCGTAGGTTTGGCATACAGGTGGAGGATCGCGGGTCATAAGTTAACCGTGGGTTAGGCGCGTATGACCTATTCGAAGGCGCTTCAAAATCACCTCCTCTTTGCGCATATTTCTAGTTCATGATATCCAATTTGTTATCGGAAACATTTTTCCACATTTTTCTCCATTCCAATTTAATCCTCTGCTTAATGAGGACAATGAAATCTTCGACAGGCACTTCACAATAAGGAATTCCTTCAGAAATCGTTACGAAAAACACTGAATTACTGTTGGCGGGCTGTAATGAGTTATTTGGTTTAGTGGGTTAGTTGAAAAAATATTTGTAAAGCTAAGTAGGAATAACAAAGAGTCTGTACAGATGTCCAGTTTTTGTTTAGTAGGGTGAAAAACATTTAAGCTTTTGTTGATTACAAACATTTCAGCTGTATAGCTACTACATATCTGTGATAAGAGAAAAGGTACTGGTGATCATTGCACACAATCGAGGCCCCAATAACAAATTAATTCTTGGAGCCGTCAGTTTAAATGAAGTCGGCGTCACCTAATTTTTCTTGCAGTCTAAGAAACACATATTTATACCGATGTAGCGGAGTGTTGTTTTTAGGTAGCCTTGATAAGGAAAGAAAAAAATTTAGGAAGGGAAGTCCCCAAGGATAAGATGATAGAATTACAGTTTCAAAGTAGGTATTTTTATGTTTAAACTGAGCAGTTAAGTAGAAACCCTGACTATAAACGGTGTTTTCTTGGTTAGGTTGATTTGCTGCTGGTTTAGACGCTGCTTATTTGGAAAAAACTCATTCATAGGATGGTTTATAGCTGAGATGATTTTAACAAAGTAAATAAGATCAAGTTGTTGCGTAGGTCAAGAAGGAGACGTTTAAGAGCGTTTATAAGACGATAAGAGCCTGTATCGTTATACCATATAGGCGAAAAAACGCTGACCGGGATCGGAAGATTGAAGGCGTCCAGTTTCTGTTGTACTCAATCTCAAATAAATAATATCTATTTATTTTTACTACCGTAAAGTAATTGTACTTTTTTCTTTTATGATGCTGAGAAAATTACGAGCTCATGTTCACAAATAGAACATCTGCCACTCATGTGGTGAGATTTTTCATGATTTAGACGGATTTTATGTACAAAATGCCAATCATTTGACTTATGTAAGTGATGAAAAGTTAGATAGACCTTTGAGGGACTTATAAAAACTATAAAACTGAATAAACCGGACACTTCTAAACACTCAACCAGTGTAGGTAAAAAAATAATAGCAGTTACATTTGGATGTAATTAGTAATTGCTATTATCTTGGTTTAACTATTAATTGTAAGTTTGGACCATTATAACTATTACAGTGGTTCATTAAGTGGATCCTCTTACTACTAGGAGTACTACTACTCACTACTAGCTCTCTCAATTCCACACTGGGCTTGGGATAGCTTCATGGCCAAGGGATAGATATTGATCACCTAAGCCCTAGTTGTGGTGACTGTGGTTTCGGTGACTGCTGAGCACATTTTCATAGACTTTGACCTTTGATGCATTGTGGACCAGATTGCTGAGGGAAACTGGACACTACGCCCTCACAGAGGACGATTTCCTTCAGCTAGTACAGAAGAAAACTACCTGTATTACAAAGAATTAGTATAAGAGTGGATATCAATTGATGTGCCAGCCCGCTTCACTTTTTGTCAAAGAACAAGAGCTGTCCTTGGAAGGGCAGCGGACGAAAGAGGCGCAAACCACTGAAACTTACAACGGAAAATCGAAAATTTTTTTGTTAAAAATTTAAATTAATTTATTAGCTGTAGTTCAATGCTACGGATATATGTGTAACATCGAACTGCTGCTGTAAACCTCTGCTGCCCAACATGCAGCGGAAGGTGGAAATAAATGAATTAATAAAAGTCGAAATCGAAGTTTCATTTTCGTTGTTTCATATTAGTTTGGAAAGTATCTTTAATTGCAATTGCAATATACTCTTTTCCTAACACTGCACTCAACGTTTTGTGTTTACTACATTAGTTCACGTTATTAAAACGAAAAACAATAACGATCCTAATCAATCGAAAGCTGAACAATGATTTTTTTTCAGATAAACTAAAATAAGAATAAAGCGATGATGATGTGGCGATTAACCAGGAGCTAGCAAAGGTACTAAACGCCATTTTTAACAATTGTATACCTGTAATTTAGTGACCAGATAGCGATAAACTATAATGGAATTTCAGACTATGGTATAAGGAAGGATTGGAGAATTGGCTAAGGACAAAGAAGAAAGAGGAGATTGGCAAAGGATTAGCACAGGGACACTAAGCCCTCTTCTCTTTCTTTCATTTTATTATTCTCAGCTCGCAGCTCCTAATCCAAATAGTTTCAGGTCTGAGCCGGGCGAAGCAAGTTCCTTAGTTCTCATTGTCCGGCGTCGTCGATGCGTGAGCCTCACGTCTCCATTTAGTTATACTTTTCAGTGCTGAGTAATCGTAAAGTTCTCTTCAATCTAACTTAACGAATCAGATTAGAATTTTTAAAATATTGAGTAGGCGTTTAGTTATAATTGTACGCCATCATTTTGTGTTGATTATATGATGAATTGCCAATCGCAAAACGTACTATTCTGGAGCACTTACAACTTAATAAATGTCCTTATTTTAATAATGCATAGATATATGAATAAATATTATAAATGTTTATCTCATAAAGAGTAGTGAAAACACCTAACAATTGGCATTTATAGACGGGATGTAGTTTTTGTAACTGACAAGTACCCCCTAGCATACGCAACCCTTTTTAGGATACCACAACCTGCTTTTTCTTTTTATTACAGCCAAATGTCGAAAGTAGGTATCATCAATAAAACTAGGTATTAATTACGCACTCTATAATATATAAAATAGATCTGTTATATGAGCCTTGACTCTATCTTTTCCTAAGAATCCAATCCTCTGTCAACATTCCTCTCCTTTAGTTTTTTTCTGACCCTTTTGTTAATTTTACTATCTCAAACAAAACAAATACATGATACAATAATAGGAATATGTATACAATAACAAACATAAACATTATTCCATTGCCTGAAGGGCTTTTTAAGGTAGGTTGTGGGATCCGCTGTGTGCAGGGGACCACTGTTGCGCTTACTCGCCCTTTGCGTTTGTGTTATTGATAAACGATAGCAGTGAGAGACAGTATATATATATATATATCTCGAATGTAATGCTTATTCCCTATTTTTTAATTTCAAGAATACTTCGATAATTAGTCTATCAAATAAAGTATAGTCGCAAAAAGTAGATACTTATCTTCCCATTGGAGTCCTATACTGCCTACCCATGGTTGGGGGGGTCAAAGTTTTTCATATTATGGGACCGCCATTCAATGAAAAAGTCAACGTCTTTACCACTGAGCTACGGTCGGCCCAATACTTATTCTTAATTCGTTTAAAAAAAATTCATGAATTTAATTATTTATTAATTTTTTTTTTTTAGCCTTTGTTTTATTCACATGCTCTTTATTTTTCCATATAATTTATAAGGAATATATTGACCACACACCTTTATTTTTTTTTAAGCTACAATTCATAAGAAAAAGTCATTTGTGAACTACATATTACTTAATGGGCACTAATATCCTCTCGTGAGAATTCGCTCAGTAATATTATTGTGTCATATATCAGTAATAATATCGATCGTCTTCAGATTAAAATGTTTTTATGAAATTGAAAGTATTTAAATATAATAATTTTTAATATTAAATTTACCAGATTTTCCTAAATTTACTTTTTTTTAACATTTAAATTTATTTAATCTCACTTCATAAGTGGTTCTGAAAACTGAAGGCGGTACAGCTTCATAAGAAAAATAACTCTGAAAGAATTTGTTGTAGTAAAAAGATAAATTAATATTCAAGCGATAATATTCGGCGATTACAAGAGTTGGAAAATATTTAAATGTCTCCCTAATGAAAGATTCTAGGAAAATATTAATAATTATTTTCTCTTTTTATGCCTTAAATAAAACTTTACACTTTACATTATAAAACTTCACATTGTTACACATTAATATATTCTTCAGTACGGCATAATGATATTTATAACGGTAACAGTACTAAGGATTCAAATATTTACAAAACAAGTTCTACGATTTTTACATACTATGGTACTACCTAATGAAGCATATGTAACTTATTATAATATCTTATATTCACAGATGATACGACTATTGTGTGGAGTTAATTTAGCCACGAGTACGAGTGACGTAGTTAAGAGAGAAGCGCCGGGATCACCGAAGTCCTGTTCTTTCCTTTATAAGCGGGAGAAAGAGATCGGTCCGGAGTTCCTCAGGCTGAATTTAAATAGGTATGATCGTGAGTAAGATGTTATTTTATTTTATGTTTAATTTTGTTTATTATTTATTTTTCCATCTATTGCTTATTTTGTTATTATTTAATTTATTCTAGATTTTCTTTTTATGAAGTTTAGATTATATTAATTTTTTAAATGGTTGAGATGAAAAAAAAACTTCTAAATACAATATAACCTATTCCATATTTTTCTTGTACACCGTTTCGGGACAATTATCCCATACTCATGCACCTTTGCAATCCTAAAATTAAATTATATTTATCTATAGTAATCATATTTGTCATATTTTCAATTTCCATGTTTAAATCATGCCATCAGTACATACCAGGCCTAACTGATAAAATAATACAAATAAAAAACCTTAGTAGAATATGATCATACAAATATTAGAACTGCCTTGTAAAATAGCAATAAGTTGCAACGCCAACTGTCTAATAGGAAGGATAAAATAGATAAAATGGAAAAGTTAAATGCTTTATACAAGCTAGATTGTGAAAATTTTTAAAAAATATATATTGGGGAAACATCCAAAAAACTAGAAACCATGATCAAGCAATATATCATAAACCGTAAAAATGTCAAAAATATAAATTGAACTGCACTGGCTAACCACAGCATAACGTTAAACCATAATTTTTACTTTTAACAAAAACCCCACAATAATAAACACATGACACTAAAAGCAGAAGGCTTCTGGAAGCAATTCATATATAAAAAATATTAAGGATATGGTAAACTATAAAATATAAACAAAACATTTAAATACACATTATGCCGATATAAAAAATCATGGAAAACATGTGAGAGTAAAATGGTCCAATCATAAAAAATCATAATTTATAACTTAAAATGCACAATGGATTAATATTGAATATATCATAGACAGGTAATAAAACATATTGGACATGTTGGTATGGTCCAAAGAGGTAATGTCTAATATAAAGCATTATTGGCGTATGGTACTGTGATAGATGAATGCACCACTAGTGAAAGACAATAATTTAAATAATGTAGATATCTATTACCATTGTCTGGTCTATAAATATGGTGTGAAGGAGCTCTATGATCTCTATTACCATTGTCTGGTCTATATATATATGGTGTGAAGGAGCTCTATGATCTCTATTACCATTGTCTGGTATATGAATATGGTGTGAAGGAGCTCTATGATCTCTATTACCATTGTCTGGTCTATAAGTACAAGACAGAATTTAATATCACACAATATAAAAAGATATCAACGAGTAACGAAGAATCTCTCCAAGCTTCAATAGAAAAATGTTTAACAAAATCGCAAAATAATTTTCCTCCTTCCTGATCATTTATAAATTATATATTATTATTATATTAACCACAAAGGGTTCAACTATGATCTATAGAGACTTGTATCCATGGAGCTATAACACAGGAACATCCTAACTTTTTTATAAGCTTCCATAAGATATTCTTCGAATACGAAAGGAATGAAGGCACTTTATTCGGATTTGCTTTTCCGAAAAGGGTGAAATTCCTCAAAGGGATAGATATATTCTCGTCAATGGGATATTATAGCGATATATTGATATAAGATTTTCTTTTCCCTTATTTGATCGGAGCCATCTGGATATATATGAATAGAAGAAATAGATAAATCTAATAAGTAATGAAATAGACTAATAATCAATTACTTTAATTTAGGAATATTATATTAATGAACTAGCAGACCGCTCCCCAATCACTAGATTTAGGGATGTAGATAAATTAATTGAATTCAATTGAAAGTTTAATATATTAAGTTATATACACATTGGATTAATGATTTAATTAATTGCTTTTTATATCTAATTAGTTTATAAAGGTAAATAATATCATTTAATAAAAAATATATAGTAAATAAATACAAATAACTTCAACACGACTCAACCTATTTACACGAAACTTGGGGATCGTTTAGGGCTTTTTAAACTGCGCCAGAGGGCACAAAACGGATCTAATTAAACAGATTAGAACCAGAGATATACAATGAACGTTTGAAACATTTTTCTTTATTTATACCAACATTTGACCCTTTTATGGGCAATAAACCTAAATGATGTCAATGTAGGTTAAAAGAGCAGACATTCAGTTATCTAACGATTGTATTAACGTAGACATTTAATAAAAATTAATAGAGTTGTGAACGATTATATTAAAAATGGACACCGGGAGAAAAAAAAGTCCTCCAAATTAATTAAGTTCAAAATGTTTCTTTGAAAAATGGTATTTTAAGGTTTCAGGCAACACTATGAACGAATATAATTTGCTTTTTCAGAAAACTTTACTGAAATCCTCATTATATTTTTATAATTTTTAGTCATTTATATTTTATAGAATGAGTAATATTTTTCTCTTAGTCTTCATAAAGATACAATTGGTATGTCCATGAAATAATTGTATATGTTCTGATCTACACGACATTGTTCATAACTCTTTTTTACAAGCAACCTCCGATTAGCCTATAACCTTCCTAAGAAAATTCTAAACATTTAGCGAAAACCTCCATCATAAACCTACGAACGGTATGGCAGTATATCAAATAGGAATAAACAAATATCGGTTTATATATCTTACATTATTATTAAACAACCGAGTTAAACATCTTTGCGTATTTATACCTATTTATTTGTGCCATAAAATAAGAAATAATGGAAGGGAAACGTCGAAAAATAGTCTAGGTTCAAACTCACTAGTTTCTAACTTCCATTCCAGATAATTCTCCGAGGCGCCTAAAAAGAAGATGGCCACGAGACCTGCTAGTGTAAAAACGTCATTAGAGTGCTACCAATGGGTAGTTCTCTACACGCCTGTATCACATTATAACTCAGATCAAATTTACTAAATGTATTATAACGCACAGTTGAAATTTCAATAAATATATTTTTTTTTAAAAAAGTCTAGGTTCAAAACCAAAAACAATGTCATGTTTTATTTTTTTTTTTTGTATATGTCCTCGTTTTCTGGATGGACGTTCTCATCTCGGCAATGAAAGGAAATAGAAGAAACAAAAGGTTTTAGACCAATCTGTTACGGTACGCACATACCACAAATTCCACTTTCTATAAATCGTATTTTAAGGTTTCTCGAGGTGAAAAGAACGAATATCAACCAGTTTAACAAATCATAACTAAAAAAATGATTATATTACATTCACACAAGTGTATGAATATGTGCGTTCTATTATGACGCAAACGATTGAATCTTCTGAATTGAAGAAAAATGGAACGTGTTGGATTTTTTGGATTGTTTCCCAACTAAATAATCGTCTGTCTGCGGGTTCTCGTAATGAATAATTTATTATTTTTTTGCGAAAGTTTCCAGTGTGCAGCTAGCCTAAGACCTATCTAACATTAACAAAACCACTCAACTAAACACTTCTTTTGGTGAGAAATTTTATGTAACACATCAGGCAAGTTATGTAATTTTAGTTTCGTACGAATATTTCATTTTTGGACAAGGCTGTTCACTTACATATAGACTTGGTTATTTGGACTCTGGGAACCTTAAGCTCTCTAAGTTACCGGAGTTTAGTAAAACTCCGGTAACTTAGACAGCTTTTTTGGTCTACAGTTTTGTTAACCAGGTTACCTGAAACTAAGATACCTTCCAAACTCCACAATTTCTATCACTACTATTCGAAATCATGGGTTCAATTAAATTTAAAATTGATTTGAATCAAAATCGCAGAAATAAATTCTACATCCGACCACTGTAAATAATGATTTGGTCGAGGAAGGAATACTTTTTTTTTCATTATTGCCTGAGCAAAGTATTCTTTAAAGTCTTCGTCTAACTCCATCTATTTTGAATATGTAAAGTAGAGGAATAATGCAATAAACCTGAAACTATGGAACGGTTCATGTATGGTTATTTACTTAAATGTAGATTTGCTCTAAATCTCAGTTAAACCGGCTATCATTAACCGATAAGGTTTACTGCCAGATTTGAAGGTTTTCTTTTCTGGAGAATAATTATTGAGTTTACCCGAGATTAACTGAACGCAGTTTAGACCTCAAACGTGAATTTCCGTTGAAAACTCGGATTCAAAAATTTTTAGAATCGCAATATTCTCCCTTTCTATATAGTACTTAATAAATAACTGCATTTGAAATGTTTACATTATTTACATGATTTTCAACGTAAGCAATCATCAAGAAACATGAGTTTAGGAAGAGGTTTGGCCCATGTAATTAATAAAAGGCCTATTGGATATGTTTACTCCAATAACAGATTACCATCCGGCGGAGGTTGATGGCGATAAAAGGGCTCCGAGGGAGGGAGTTAGAGAACCTTAGCTCCTGTTATCAGTCTAAACCTCAGC
This sequence comes from Halyomorpha halys, assembly GCF_000696795.3. Taxonomy (NCBI): domain Eukaryota; kingdom Metazoa; phylum Arthropoda; class Insecta; order Hemiptera; family Pentatomidae; genus Halyomorpha; species Halyomorpha halys. Next base: position 759,133 of record NW_027116287.1, read on the forward strand.
TTCACAAAACAAACCTATCCCCTCTACATTTATTATTCAAACCGGATCCAAAACGGCTCTCTTCCATTTTCTCCTCATCGTTTATATTCATTATCTGTCCTGAAAATCTTTCTCGGCCGTTTTGCAGAACCGCAGTTTTTCACGGTTTTTAAAATAAAATCTTTATCTTTACTTTAATTATGTCTGACTGAGAATCTATCGTAAATTGATATCGAAACTACTAATTTAAGCTGACTCATAATAAATCCGAGGTAAACGATACCAAACCATTCTCCCATCTACATCTCGTTCGGCATAAAGACGCGTGCGTATCCCTTGACAATCTTTGAAATAGTTCTTCCTTTCCTAAAAATATAATTTACAGGGTTTAGGGAGTTTATAAATTGACATTGACGTCGAGGTTATATCAGCAAGTAGGGATTAGTTTATAGAAAAATAGAATAGCATTTTGGAAACGACTTAACATATATTGAATTTTTATCAAAAGTTAATATAGTCACTTCCGTAAGGTAGGTATAGTTTCTTTTACTGAAATTCAAAAACCTAACATTTGTCAAATTCATTTCAAATAGATATTACCAATTAAAATCTGCAATAATAATTTTTAAATGATAAAGTAGCAATATTTAGTTTTTGACTGAAAACTCTATATCTATGTTATGTATCTAAAACATATTTATTCTTTAGGCGTTATGATTTTTTAAGTATCAGGAGTAGTATCTACAGTAATCTAATACAAGATGATACATACATTTTTATAAAATGATTGAATTTTGTTTAAATAAAATCAAATGTATCCAAATTAAAATCTTAAATTAATCTTTATTTCCCTATAAGTCCCACGTTGGTTTTAACCCAAATACAGTTGAAATAAATACATTTTATGCTTGATCTGAGTATAAGGAAGGTTACAAATATTTTTATGATAAAAAGGTTTAATAGTGTTAGATTGATTATAATTAAAAGTCCTAATATTTATTAAATTACGAAAGAGTTACAAAATAGGTAATTAGACTTACGCTAAGATAGCTTATTAATAAATTAATATGATTCTCTAATGTTTTAAAGTCTTATAGGATAATTTTGACCGAAACTAGTCACCTGGACAGATGAGCTTGCAAAAAGTTTTTTAAATACTTTCTGTGAGTGTAAATTAATATTTGAGGTATGCTATTTTATTAATAATATTGTTAATTGCTAAAATTGTTAAAAATCAATTTATAATAAAAGCTGTTTTGTGATAGATTGTCCTTTGAGAATAGCCGAATTGGCCGAAAAGTTAAACTTTTAAGGAAATAAAGAATATTTTGAGACCTTAATTTGGACACATTTGATTTTATTTAAACAATAATAACCAGTCTCAAGAAAGTAAAAGATTATAAATAAAATAATTGACTTTGTTAATATTATTAACTAACTTATAAACAGAATAATCAGCTTGAAAGAAACGTTGTTGTTTTGAATAGTATAAAGAAACAGACTAGTTAATCCAAAAGTATTAATTTATTAATTTTCAACATTTAAAAAAAACAACTATAAATAAAAAAAAATAATATAGAACAGTAATTCGTTTTTAGTGATAGTACACTTTTAATTAATAAAAATAAAATTAGTTGGACACTAATGAGTAGACAAATTAAAAGACTTTTACATGGAAACCTCTATACAACTGTGAAATGAAAGTACCAAGTTCAAATGATCAAATAAATGCAGATATAATACTGTCACTAGAAAGAGAATTTTTTTAAATTTTATTTATTGATAAGTATTACAATCTGCAACAACCAATAACAACAACAACAATAAGTAATAGTAATAAATGATTATAATCATACCAAAATTTAAAAATAATAATAATAAAAATATATGAAAATAATTAAAAATAATAAAATTTCTATATGTATTCAAACTGAAAGATAAATGAAATAAACATAATCAAACTATGTACATAAATAAATAAGGAGTATATATGAAAATAAGTAAAAACTTTAACTAATATTACAATAAAGGAGAATTATAAAAGAAATAAATACTGTTCATTTCAGGTGGGTTAATGCGTTGCAGTTTCAATGAAATAAAGATAATGATATATGTTGATTTCTCGTGATTGGAAAACAATTTGGATTTTGAAGATTGTATGTCAGGAACTATTGGAGATACTATCTGTTGCCAATCAAATTGAAACTAGTAAAATTAACCACAAAGTAATCCGGATCTATGATCTTTGTGGGAATAGTAGTTTTCACAATGTTTGTCAAAATAAATTCACATGTTGATTTTTGAAAGTTTGATCTGAAAGAGCTTTTGGTTAGAGCTGATTTTTTTCGTTCGGTAGGTAGCACAGAATGAAAAATGAGCAAAAAGTTTAAGTTTGTTCTAGAATGAAATTAACTTCCTGTGGCGTGCTCCTAAAAAAGTTAAATAACTACTGTTTCAGGTATTTACTGTGTACTACCTACATTACCTGTTAGTACTAAGTAAAACTTCAACTGTTTGAGTGTGGCAAAGAAAAAAATATTTTATTTTCTGATTCAAGAAACTGAATAAAAAAATTTAAATAAATTATTTGTAAACGGCCTTCTAAATAAAAACCTAAAGAAGTCCTACTTGAACGTACGTGATTGATCTTTTGGGCGCCATTAAAACCAATACGAGCAAAAACATTCAATATATAGTTTTTTTATTTGTTTTTACTGTTTTTCTTTCTTTTTTTTTTTTTGAAAACCTTGAAAATCTTTTTCATTATAAAAATATTTAACGTTTCAGCTTTTCTGAAAAAAAAAAATCAATAAATTCAGAAAGTGCTTTATTTTTTTCTTATTCAGACTTTAATAAAAAATAATTTAATTAAGTTTATGCTGAAATCGCGGCCCACCTTTAAAAATCACTGGTATTGACTCCAGAAATACCTCAAGTAATTTCCTTAAATATGAGAAAAATCTTCTAATATCAGAGGCAAACATTAATGAAAATATTTATATGAAAAATGCCTAAATTCGCAGACCATCAAAGGGGCGTCCGTTTTAAAATTCCAGCGGTGGAAGGGGCCTAAGAAGGCAGACTGGCATAATGAGGCGGCTGGCTGGTGCAGTTTTTGCATACTGATACCCCTCCTCTCTCAGCGTCGGGTAGCGGAATTTCATCAGACCAATCGCCTCAGCCGTTCCTAATTTGCATTCAGCCGTTGGCCAATGGGAATTATCCTCTTCAAATTGTAATTTCTCGACGCCATGCTCCTATTGCACACGGAATTACACGCATGGGGTGCAAATGAGCGCAGCCCACCCTTCCCTAATCGGTCCTTTAAAGGCCGGCAAATTGGCTGTGACCACAAGCTACGGATGAATCTAGTGCACAAGAAACTTTTTTTTTCGAATTCTAAAACTCAGGTGAATATTTTAAATTTATATGCATTTCCAGTAAAAAAGAGGTAATGATTTAGCCACCAGAAATTTTTAAAAAAGTTTTGACGATTCATAAATCAAGGCAAGAGGGGAAAGGCAGGTACTAGAAGACCCTCATTAATTTTTTGAATAATATATAATTAATTTAATTAATGATAAATCAATATTTTTTAGATTTAATGTATATTTGTACACTAACAACCAAAACAACAAAGTTTGGGGTGCCAAGAGCATTTTCAATTTGTTCATTCTAAATATAATAAATACGCCATCATTACTTCTTAACTAATTTATAACATGTTATTCGGACTAGAAAGTTTTCTTCTTATCCTATAGATTATTTTTGTAAAAACTCCTTTCTATTGATATGATTGCATATATTTTTTCAACGTTTTGGGACACTATATCTACATCCACAGGGTCAACGATTTCAAATAAGTTTTATAAACCAAACACCTTTGAACTTTGATTCAGCCTTAATATTACTTTTTAAATGCATAATAGTTTTTTTTTTAACTTATCAATAATTATATCCTCATTTCGATATTTTATATTTTATTCTTAATTAAAATATTGCAAAGAACGATGCTGGGTAACAACATAACGGTAGTAATAGGTTTTAAATAGATATAAGTCAGTGGTAAGGTAAGGATCCAGCCAGTTTAGTGTGTTAGCCAAACTAAAAGTATTGTACATTATAATATAATATAATTAAGGATGAAATTTAAAATTTTGAATTATTTAATTATATATTCTATTCAAAAATAAAATATAAAATTTATTAAGTTTTTTATTATTTTTTGTTTAAAGAATATTTTAAATTAATCAGAAAATACAGCAGCTGTAGTTTTTATAACAGATATTATATATATATATATATATACATCAAAATGACAACGTAAATTACAAGATAAAAAAAAGATATTAAATAAGTGGAATTAATTATTCTCTTTTATTTTCATTATCGCTATTCTTATTAACTTATTTCTTATTTAATTTGTTTATTCTTATTCATTTTTATTTTATCGATATAATTTGTCTTTATTTTACAACAAATCGATGAATTAATTTGTCTTTATTTTACAAAAATACTTATCTTAATACACTATATTGGAGATTATATCTCACTTGAAATCAAGACACGAAAGATCAAATTTTAAAACTATGATTAAATACTATCGGAACATTAAAAACTCAGCTGGACTATTTTCTCTTTTATTTAACCACTTTTAGTTGAGTTATTTCGAACAACCAATTAGCAAGGTTTCGTTCAAAAAGTTTTTCGGTAGGTGATTCATTACAAAACAAATTCTCATCCGATACCCTTATTCGAGTCCTTTATAAAAGCAGAAGATCTCGGTCAAAAGAGAAAAACAAAGTAATAGGGGGGATGTTTAACCCGAGCGTCGGGATTGGCTGATTTTAGGAGGGCACTGCTTGTTACCCGCCACAAATCCCTCCAGATATCTTACCTTTGCAAACCAAATCGTCTTCCATCCGATTCCAGCCTTCATTATGATGGAAACATTTGAGACCTCCTCAAAAGAAGAGATCATTCCTTTTATTGCTTTTTTAGTGCGCTTCTAAAAGGGGATAGGGAACTCCGGTGCGAGCTCTTTCTTCTCCCTCCTCACCCCTAATACATTTATTCATTGTATTAAATTTTCTTAATCCAATTGTATAAATCTATGAAATGATTTATTGGCAACGTTAAAATAGCTGAGTTAATAATGTACATAATGGTGGGTCGATGTATGAAAAATATCGCTTTCAAAAAACATTAATTTATCAAATCACAAGTAAATGCAGACCCAGAGACATAAAAAATGGTAATAAAAAAACCGTACAAATAAAATAAATCAAAACATAGTTAATAAGAATCAAATTTATTTATTGACAATAATAAATATAAAAAATAAATATTATTAAATGAAATTTTCAGATAGTTTTTTTTCATACATAGCCCACTGTCATCTTTTGGTAATTATTCTGAAAAATCTCCTGACTGCATATTTGTAATTTAAGAATCCTGTTCATAGGTCTTCATCCCATCAAAGAACTCGATGCACCTTCGGCCTTTGTGCTCCGGTACAGAGGAGAGGTTTTCTCAAATGGCACTGTCATAGTTGATAATGGCTGATTCTTATGAAAGATTAAATTTTCCAAAGAATTTATTCTTCATCTTTGTTCGATTTTCTGTACCCATCGTCCAAAACCGTAAACAATGTTCCGTTTTGGGCTATTTACGCCTCCAGGTCAAATAAGAAAAAAATTAATAAAAAATCAGTTTAAAATTAGAATTGTTTGTTTGTTTGTTTGGTTGTTTAGTGGCGCCAAACTTCATTGGTCATCAACGCCATTTATATTTTATTTAATTTACAAAAAATTAAAATTAGAATTTCTGTGAGCATCTTTCATTGAAAATACGTCTTTCCATTGGAAATTCTAGAGTTGCAAAGTCGACTTCATTATCAAAAAGAAAGTTCAACAACCTTCTGACTTGCATTTCGTAGTTTCCAAAAATTCTCTTTGAAAAAATCTAGGTGTAACACTAAAGTAAAATATTTACTTAATCATGTAAATACAATATTTTCCTCAATTTTGAGCAAGGGTTTCTTATTTTTCTCTGCAGTTATATTAAACATTTTACCTACGGTTTATGAATATTTTAAAATGCATTAATAGCTTTTTTAACTAGGACTGCCTGGTTTTTATATAGGAAATTTTGAATTTATGTAATGAATACATAAACACAAAATTATATTAGTTCCTTAATGACTCAATCGTAGTCTGAGACAAAACGAGAACATTGGATGTAATGTGAAAAATCAAATTAGCTTCTATTTATATCGTCTTGTTCGATCTTGGTTTTATTATAAATAATAAACACTCAATTATAAATTAAAAATGAGATTTTAAACACCACACACCAGGCCTCTATGTGCGGCGCAAAGAAACTACATTACCCGCAACACGATATACTACATGAACCTCATGAAATAACTTCATTTTTAATTTCACCTACCTAAATATGAAAAATATTGTAGGGGAAAGAATTACAATCGTACAATATTTTGGATTTGGATATTCGACGGAAATACAGGTTATTACCTGAACTGAGAACCTCAGTGAAAGACTTTCCTCTTGCCAGGTAGAACATGCGCTGGGAAAATTATTTTTGGGTAGGAAAGATAAATTACAGAAATGTGTTTGTAGCCTACATTTAACAATGAAATTGTATGTATTATATGGAACCAAAATATAATGAATATATAAACAAAATGAAAAAATTGAAAAAAAAAATAATTTTATGGATTAATAAAAAAGGAAAAACAACTTAATACTTTTTAAACACTTAAACTAATTTTATAATAAAAAAACAAAAGAAAACTGTCTTCAATGTGCCTTGATTAAATGTGCGTTAATATTTATATCTAATCTCACCGGATGACAGTTGAGATGTTCTGGAAGCACGCAGAATAATGGCCCCCGTTTGGGTGAAGTGGCTTGGCCAAAAGCCTACGATGTTCTTACCATGGAGCCTGCGAAACTGCGAGGAAAACTAAAACTGCAAAACCATGCCGTCATACGTAACAATCGTGGAATGACTTCTTTCCCGTCAAACATTCGAACCGCTTTTGTTTAAAATCACATGTTTTCTTTTAGTAAAAAAATTTCTTATAGTTAAAATAAATCTATTTCACAAATTGACTAATCTAATAAAAATTATAACATTTTTAATTTAATGTGGCTTCAACACAGGTCCTGAGGTCTCCGGAGTCTAAATAGCCATTTAAAACCAAAAATACTGGTTTAAGATAGTCAGGTATTGCAAAATAACTATATGTCTGAATATGGCCAGCCTAGCTTAAAAACAACCAGTCATACAAAACTCACCGGAATTGCCACTTTAAAGATTTTTTATATAGTCACATTTTTTTATATTTTCACCAAAACTGCACTCACGATTTTTATTATAATCGATTAATTAATGAACAATTAAGATGTATTTAACAACAGATAGGTGTCCTCCTCATTGGAATATTCAAACAGACCTTAAATGTAATTTTTTAAAAAAATTCTTTTCTCAAGTACCTTATATTTTGTTTATTTGAAAAAAATAACAAGTTCTCATTGTTTAAATAAATTAAATTTTATCCATTTTAGTCTCAAAACATTTTTATTCCATTTAAAAGCCTGACGTTTCGGCCATCCTCAAGAACAATCTATCACAAACAGCTTTTATTACACATATGATCTTCAACAATTCCAAAGAAATAATATTATTTATAAAATATCATACCTTAATACAATTATAGAACCAAAAATTTAAAAAACTACTTCATGCAGGCTATTGTGCCCAGGTCATTTCTATCAATCCTCAAATTACCCTATGAGATATTAAAACATTAGGGAATCATATAATTATGTTAATAACTAATTCTTAGATTATTTTTAACTACCTAATTAGTAACAAATGACTCAACGTTCAAAATTAAACTCCACAAACTATGCAACATATT
>NW_027116287.1:767779-778953 GCF_000696795.3 Halyomorpha halys
AAAAATTTAACGAATATTAGCAAAATTAAATAAAATATAAATGGCGTTGATGACCAATGAACAACCAAACAAACAAACTACCTAATTAGTCAATTTTTCACATTACATTAAAAATCTTAATTTTTTCCAATCGCAATACGTCCCCATACTATATCTTACCATATAAAATAATAACAATAATATTATTTTGGAATTGATCCCTTTATAATAACATTATAGGCATCAAAATTTAGATCCTTAGAGTAAAATACAAAATAAAAATGAAATTATAAAAAATCATAAAATATAATGAAAATAGTGAATTTGAAAATATAAAAATGAACCACAATCATTAACAGAATATATAAAATAAAATTAGAACAAATCAAATAAAACCATGTGTCATATCATAAATCATATGGTGACTCTCGTCTGATAATAAATTTAAAAAAAAGGATAAAAAATCAAATACAATTAAACTATAAATAATTAATGAAAAAGTACAATATCTCCTAATATACATATTTACAAGTATAAAAGAAAATCTGAAACATCAAATACAGGAAATATAAAGCAACGGTATATATATTTTTTTTTAATTATCAAAAAAAGGTAATAATAAAAAAAATAAAATTAAATCCTCTAACAAATCATAATCTTAAGGAATAATCTTATAAATGAAATAAAAGAAAAACGAAAGGAGTAGTGTGTTGATTATAAAAGTCTATTTATATATATTTGCATGTTTATAGATTTTTCGTAAATATTAAAACATAATATTTATATACACCCATACCGTAAGTGAAAGTAGAAATTTTTTATTAGGTTCTGGAATTTTTGTTTTGTCTGGACTTTTGGAAATTTTGTTTAATCTTTTTTTTTTTTTTTTAAAAAACTTGTAATATCTATCAATAAATAAATCTATTTATTGATAGATATTACAATCTGCCACACAGTTGTGGGCAATAGGTAATATTGATGAATGATCTCATACATACTAAAATAAAAAAAAATAAAAATAAATATGTAAAAAAAAAAAACATGAAATAAAATAAAAAAACTCATTTTTTAATCTAGACTCTTTTTATAAAAAGTAATGTATATTTTTAATTGTTTTTCTATTCAAGTAAGTAGTAAGTACTAATTAACGTGATACCGATTTAATTTACTAAGCTTAGCATTCATGAATGAAACCTATATTTTCACGGTGTCTTAAAAAATATTGCTAGAAGTTTTCATTTGATTCTCATTAGGCCTTGTAAATTGTTAAGGGACTGTCGGCAAGCGAAATTGAAATTACGATTGAACAAGTTTTCTCCTTTGAAATATAGGAAAATGAGCTGCCGCTGGATGAGGGGTGAAAGCGGGGCCGATTTTATATACGATACTGTTTTAATGACCCGTTGTCAGGAAGTTTTCTAAAGGAGCCCGAATCCGAGGGGTTTTTTGACTGTAAATATAAACTTTTAGGGTCAACACTTGGGCGCTAGCGAATTTATATCGGAGCAGCAGATGTCTCTTAGTGCTCTGGAACCTTCTTGCTACGGCATCACGTGACAAAACGTATTTCTTCTGTCGCAGGATTCTTTTACAACATTGCTAACGATGTAGGTGCCAAGGTTGTATATGGTACGAGTATTTCCCAACGGCTCCGTAGAACTGCAGAAGTCCTTATACACACCAGTTGGTTTCTTTTCACTTGAACTATATAGCTGAAAGTACAACCATTTGCAGATTGTTGGACTTGTACTGCTATAATTTCTAATTAATCATTTTACTTTTCTTCCTATTTATATGTACTTTCAGAATGCTTTAAAGAAACCATACTTGAGGTTATAGTGGGGAAAAAGTGGGAGTGTACTTGAATCCATTAAGTCTAAATGTTTTTTAGGTTTTTGCACCTCTCTACCCCTCAAATTAAGTTAGAAAATTTAAAATTCGTTTATTGTTTAAAATTTTTATCGAGTTGGTGTTAGGGAAATATTAGCATTCCTCAACTTTTTTCTTCCGCCCCCGGCGTTTTCCATATTTTTGACAAATTTGTCATGGCTAAGAGCAAAATAAGGTGCGATGTGCATTTCAAAAGTTTTAAGTACCAGTACACAGACATGCCCAAGTTTCCCCCATTTCAATGATTCCATGTCAAATCCAAGGTATAAATGATGAACAACAAATTTATATTTGTCAATTGCTATAAAATTTCGTATTTTAGAGTTTCTCAATAACAATTATAAATTTTGTTTCTGCCAACAATACAACGGTTTACCAAAAGATAACGGTGTAATGCAATCGGGCAGTCTCGGCTTTCCTCGTATGAATCTGACTCCTTCAGTTATTCATCAATCTTTTGTATTTATCCATTGTTTATTATTGTTAACTGTTGGTTTTATGAATTTTTAATGAAAACTATTAATTTTTTTATTTTTAAGTAAAGGTGCTTCAGAAGATAATTTATTTTTTAAAAAATCATTATTTAAGCCCTGTAAGACTATTTCAATGAGAATAGTCCTTAGCTCAATCAAATAATTACTAAGCTCATTCAATTGCAAATTGATGTGCCGAGTTTAATAAAAATCGTAGTGAAAAGTAGATAATACAAAGTAGAACGTCTGGTCGATAGATTTTATAAAAAAAAAATTTCAGTTATATACCCGCTATAAATATGTAATTTCAATTCCGCACTATTTTTCATTTTTGAAACCATTTCGCGTGAGGAGACCTCAATACATGCATTTCCGCCGAAAGCTCAAATTCGAAATTTTGGACAATTGTAATAATTTCCCATACTAAATATTGTGTACATAGATAAGTAAACGAAAAATCTAAATCCTGAGTCGAAAGGATTCTTGTTAATAGCAAAAATATCCGATTTAAAATTTATCTCTTTTTCTTACTGTCCCATCTTCCGCGATCTTATTCCACATAATCACTTTTAAGATATTTGGGCTGGTGTTCCTCAAGGTAGTATCCTCGGTCCCATCCTATACACCATCTATACAGCTAACATTCCAACCAATCCTAACACTAGCCTCACATCATCTCATATCACTGGCCTCGAAGAACGGTGTCGTAATTGGAGGATTAAGATAAATTCCAACAGATCCCATAAAATGACGTTTACCCTTAAAACGGTCGTAAACCTACTGACTGCCCTACAGTTTCATTTAATAATGTTACTCTTACCCCTGTCGAACAGATCCGCTACCTTGGACTACATCTGGACAAACTATTAACCAGGAATCCTCAAACAAGATTGAAAAGACAGGAAACAGCACGTCGATTTCGACTATTACAGCACTTACTAGAAAAACTGTCTAAACTTCCAACTCATTACAAAAGACTGATCTACATTACTGTAATAAGGCCAATCTGGACATATGGAATTGAGCTTTGGGGCTCTACTAAACCTTCGAATTCTCGTATCCAATCCTTAGAATCCAAAATCTCCAATGCTCCTGAAAAGAAGATGGCCACGAGACCTGCTAATGTAAAATGTCATTAGAGTGCTAACAATGGGTAGTTTCTCTACAGGCCTGTAACACTCCATTTTAACTAAGATCAAATTTACTGAATATACAGTTGTAAATTTCAATAAAGATGTAAAAAATAAATAAAAAAAGATATTCGGAAATTTTCTTAAATTCTAAATTTATCTGGATAACACTAATTCACTTCCATAAAAAAAAATACTCGCTATCTTGTACTACATTTGACAAACGACTAGTATAGAATCCTCACAGAAGACTGAAAAGACAGAAACAGCATGTCGATTTTGACTGTTACAACACTTACTAGACAAACGGTCTAAACTTCAAATACATTACAGAAGATTTATCTACATCACTATGCTATATAATAGGAGTTGAGCTTTGGGGCTTCACTAAACTTTCGAATTCCTCTCAGGTCCAATATTTACAATCCCAAATCCTCAAAGCTCCTTACTTTGTCATCAATAAAATTATCCATGAGGTTTCATATGTAACCGAGCCCGAACAAGATACTAATCATTCCATTAAAAACTCCCAAACCCACTAGTTCCTAACCTTACTTCGTCTTCTATTTCTGACAATCCTCTGAGGTGCCTGAAAAGAAGAAGTGCCTCCAAACGTTCAAATGTAGAAATATTATTTGAGTGCTACCAATGGGTATTTTCTGTACACACCTGTATCGTACCATTATAATCTAGCATCAAATTTACCAGTTGTATTTTAACGTAAATACAGTTGTAGATGTAAATAAATAAATTTAAAAAAATAATAATGCAACATCTAAGTTAGTGAAAAAGGTATGTAGCATCAAATTCAATACCAACTCACCATAATACGGGAAGAAAATTGAAGTAATATTGCCTATACAAGATTACAATATCAACTTGAGTCAATATTCCTTAGATATTGTAGATGTTGCTCTTCGATTAGGAGTCTGTAAACAGTCATATACAGTCGGGTGATGTTTTCCTTTCATTACAACCAAGTCCTCTTCTTTTTACTTTCCCTCTACGGGCAGATTATTTTCTCAGCTCAAGCTTCGTTTCTTGTTTTCGTTCCATCACCATTGTGGCAACTGCCAGGTGACAATGGAGGTGAAAAGAAACGGAACGAAAAGGGGTGTGAAGTTTTATTTTATTTATTAAACGATCGGATACGATAACAAAAATAAAATACACCTTGGTGATATTAAAATATAAATTTAATTAATTGACCTAACAATCGATTTTACCACTAGTTATATTTACCATAGTATATGTCATAATATAAGCAGTCTTCTTCGAAAAGTTTATTAGTTTCTTGACGTAATTTATCATACGGTCCTGATCTGAACTTGCCAAAAACCTAAGATACAACCCTGCATTGTTTTATTAACTATTCCACAAAATATAATATCTGTATTTTTTCCTGTAGGGATGGGGATAGGGATTGTTGTATTCTATACAGCCATATATTAATTAACTACATTCTATGAAATTCTGCAGGACAGTTTGCCCAATCCCTTTGTAACTGCTAATTATTAAGTTAAATATATCTGTTTAACTAATATATTATACAATTTTCTTTATATAATTATTAGTATAACATATTTTTGCTTCGTCTGTTACTTTTAATATACTATCATAAATAATATTTTGATTTTTACCTAGATCTTTGAACAATAATTTTTCTTTGTTTTTTGTTAGCTGGATATTTAAGTATATGTTTAATCGTTTCGTTACGGCTACAATTTTCGCATTGAGAAGTTTCGGTTAAGCCTATTTTGTGCAGGTAGTTCTTGTAAATTCTATGATTCATCCTAAGTCTAATATAAGTTTTTATAATGTCTTTCCCTATGTTTTCTAATGAAAACCGCGATTTTTGAATGATATAAGTAATGTACTACATATTTTTAGAATTATATCCTGCAGGAAATGAGTAATCCACAAAAATTAATTGAATTGAAAAGAATGTTTTTAAAGTTTATTAAGTAACTTTATTCTTTAATTAAAGATTGTTTTCATAATGGATTAATTCTTGTGAAATGTATTCTTCCTTTTTGTTATCTTTAATTCCTTTGCATTTTTCTCCTACGTTTCGCAGTCTTTCCTCTGAAAAATCCTTCATACACGGCCTTTATGTTGATTTTGACTACATTCTACCAAAATTAATTATGTCAAAGTATTATATGTAATAATACTGTAATAAGTTTTTATTTTTATATAACTTTATATTAAAAATATAGCTCATATGTTTTTTGACAAAACAAAAGGTTTTGTCCTTAATTATTTAATAATAATAATAATTAAATTAATTTTTAATTGATAAATATGAGTATGATCCCAGTCAAAACTGACTCAAATCTATTCATAGTGTGAAAAACGCAGGTCTTACATCAACAATTTAAAAAATACTTTAAATTAGACACAATACGTTGCTACAAGACAATTTTTCTTAAAAATATAAAAGAGAACCTACAAGACCTTATCTATCAAAGTTTGAAAACCCGATTGTCTACTTAGCCTGAGTACAACCTGCCTGAAGTGGTTAGGTTCGATACGGCTGGTAAAAGCCATTAAACGTTCCGTAAGGGTATAAAAGACGGGAGAGGAGGGAGGAGGGTGAATGGGTGACAAGTAGGGGATGGAAGACGGAAGAGCGGGGCAAAGAACAAATTAAGTTGTCATTTACATGATAGCTAGATCAAAGGGGCGCGCTGAGATTAAAGCCATGGGAGGGAGAAACCTTAGGGCCTGTCGATCGCTCCTCTGTACTTAACAGTTTCGTCTTGGAAAATGTCCATTCTTGGTGTCAAAGCGGAACAATCATTAGCGGAACAATCTTCAACCTCTTCATCAAAGGGCAGATCGCTGACATTGTCTAATTCCCTTGCTAAATATATTAACGAAAGTAGAGGATTGTTTTCTAATACTACAGTACGTAATTGAAAAAAAAAAAAAGTCATTAAGTTTGTCAAAGTGAAGAAATTAAAATGTGTACCGATACAACCTCTGAAGGGTCAGAGGAACAGTACATTGTAAGGAAGTATTATTTGGCAAGGAGGTGATTTGTTCAAGAACACGCTTTACCACCATATTTTTAACAAATTAATCGGAGTACCGACTTATCATAAAATATATCATGCAGGAGGGCTTAGGAATCCACAGAAACCACGGAACCTAAAGAAAAAGAATAAATAATTATCTACTGAAGCTGAATTACAATCCAATATGTCAATGTGGAAACAAAAAAAATAATCGCAAGTTTATAAAAAAGATTTGTTATCAATTTTGACGAAATTATTATTATGAAATGGTTCGTGTTAATGATAAGGTAAAATTATTAAACTATTTTAACTTTTAAAAAATTAAATGGAGAATTGAAGAGATTCCATTTGCTGATGATAGAGGTAAAGACCCATAAACGTAATAAAAATTAATAAATCTTTTTTATTAAAAAACTCTATAGAAATAATTTCACTTCAGCATTCAAATATACAGTTAAAAATGATAATTAAAACTGAAAAAAAAAATTATAATGTGTAAAAAAACCTGCCAAGATTTTAATTCAGTATCGGGGGCTTAACATGTAGGATACCATATGATTCTAACCATAATGATAAATTCGATTTTTAATTTCGTAAGCCCACCACAAATAAGTGCCCCAATTAGAATCGACACCACAGCAGTTGCGACGTTGCTAAGGTGACTCAGTAGCCTACAACATCTCACACACTCTTTCTTCCTTTTAATAAAGGATATACCAACATTTCAATAAGGGCTCTTCTGGTTTAGAAAACGTCAGAGGTTAATGTAAACATAGTCTAGTTTTCATCAGAATAGTATTATGTTTGTGAAGGTAACCCCGAAATACGAATTTATAAATGGTATGACATTAATCAACACTCCAAAAAATATTAAAATGATCATTATATTTTCACCCCAAAGTTGAGCCATTGGTTCAAACAGTCGAGAACCACAAGTGACTCCCGGTTAAGAACCAATCAGGTAGATTTAGTGGAGGAAAGCGGACCAATGAGGACGTTAAAAATCAATTAAATGGAAGCGAGGATCTGAACGGCCATTGGAGATAAGAGCTACAGCTCCAGCCAATGATAAATTAAAGCTTCTCTCCTGCAACAATAGCCCTGCCTCTGTTCTCTTCTTATCCTGTATCGGCGTCTGATACTGCAGTCCAGACCTCCTCGCACTAGCTCTTTTTAGATATTGATACAGCATTCGAATATATTTTCAATACCAATATTGCCATGTTAAATATAAGATATTTAATCAAATATGTAATTTTATCATTTTAAATGATGAATGATGTTTTAAAAAATAAATAACAGTCTAAAATAATATCTATTAAAGTTGGCATACAAAATGTTTGATATCATCCAGACTAGACAGAACTTGAAACAATTTACAATAAAAAAAGCATTAAGATGGCATAAATAGCTAAAACGTTGTAAAAGAGTAATAAACGGATATTGGTGAAAGAGTGCAACATTTTTCTAAATAAATTTAAAAAAGAAGAAAGCTCTATTACCCATTCTTGAGTTCATTACTGTAACACACCAAGAAAGTACCCTCGAGACTATGGTCGATCCACGTAGGATATGATATAATAAATAATTATTTACCACCCCCTGGACTTTAACCTCAGCACAGGAACGAACTAGGAAACCAGCAACCGGCCTCAGGAATGACAAAATGGAAATGTCTTAAAATGGTGACAACTCCGGCTATGTATAAGACATAAACTAGCTACATAGAATGTTTGGAGCTATAAATATTTAAAACATGAAGTGAAATCATTCAAGTCATGATCAAAAAAGAAAATTAATAAAAAAAAAACCATTTGATATTATCTAATCTAAGTTAATTCATTTTGCTAAAAGGTTAGTGGATCTACATACAACCAGAGGTAGTGGATAGTAACTGATATCTCAAAGCTATTTAAGATATTGTGAGGGATCCAATTTGACGTGATTACTAGAAATTACTAAACGGATAGTTGGTTTAGCATTTTTATTTTCTACTCATTGCATTAAAGTATTAGAGAAAGAAGTAAAAAGTAAAATTTTAAGTAAAAACCGTTCCAAAATAATAACACTGTTTTTCCAGCAGTAGACCGCTTTTGATACATTTTGGGGGTAAACAAACCTAGACACGAGTTATCATAATGAAAACAAAAATAATAATAATCGTAGTATCTAAAGTATTTTTTTTATCTTCAAACCACTATACATCTTCAAAATAAAACTTACATCTCAAAGTTGGTTGTACCTTTCTAAAGCTGATGAAATTAAGCAACATTCATAATCCCTAAAAACCACAAGTTTGGTCTGGATGCAACGATCCTCTGACGAAGCCATTTTTTCCAATAAATTAGTTATTATTGTATAGAAAATTCGTCGTGGATTCCGAAAATGGTGACATCATTTTTACGAGTAAAAAAAATCTCTTACAATATGGAAATTTTTCTGAAAAAAAATAGTTTTTTTTTCTAAAAACCCATTTTCAAAAATCATATTTCGGCCACAGATTGAGAGTCGGAAGGTAATGATGGTGATAAGGAAGAACATTTTTGGTAAACTAACCCCCTCTTTCTGTATCAGAGAAGTGCACTAACTTTATTTTCTATTTTTTTTTTTTTTTGCTCTAACTAAAATTTAAAAAATATATAGTTAAAATTAAAAAAAAAAAAATAACCTGGATAAACAATAATGATCCCTCAGAAAATAAACCAAAGAAAACCGGAATAAAATGATAGCAGGGGATTTTTTTAAAATTAGATAATTCAACCCAAGAGTAATAGACCGATGAATTGGGATTCAATGTGGGCTGCCGTACCACTCACCAATAAATTGAGAAATGTAAAAAAAAATACACAAAAGTGGACAAGTGCCATAAGGGGGAACAGAAGAGAAGAAGTGGTTGTTGCAAGAGTAAGGATAGGACATTCCAAATTAACTCACCTTCACTTAATCACAAAAGAGGACCAGCCTATATGCCAAACCTGTCATTCCCCATTATCAATAAAGCATATAATTGAAGAATGCCCATCATTTCGTCAAGCCTTCGAAAATAATAAAATTCCACGAACAAGAGAATTGGCCCTTAAAGACTCAGAAGAATCCATAGACAAAATAATAAAATTTCTGAAAGAAACACAACTTTATACTAAAATATAATCCACCAATACCGACCAGTGTAAAAAAGGAAATAGTGTACATTCAACCATCAAATGTCAAAGTCAAGAAGATAGATGAAGTAAAAAGGGTGTAATAACCTAGATGTTGATCGCCCTGAATAAAAATCTAATCTAATCTAGACCGATGAGTGAGATAAATCTGTAAGAGGAACTGAGGCACAACCAATAAATGATAGATCTATAAGCGATTTTATATAAACTGTTTTCAAAAGTCTTCATCACGGCTAAAAAAAAAAATAATAATAATAAAAAAAAATAATTTAAAATAAATGTAACCAAATTAGTACCTAATTAGCACCTACATAGACCATAAAAATTGTGGTAAATAAATAAAAAAAATACAAAGGTTTTGATTAATTTTGAATAAACTTGTCACATAAATTTACAATTAAATCTCTTAATTTCAGGTAGGTATTTTCCTCGTTAAAATATTCCGACACGGTTTAACTCCTTTTTTTTTTTATTTAATGTAATTTACATCTGTACAAAATAATAAATACAATAAGTAAATATGTGGAATGTTTCATTCACTCTTGAAAATCTTGGGAAGGGAACCACCCATTGGTGGTACTTCAAGCATTAATTTAAATTAGAAGGCCCCGTGGCCATCTTCTTTTCAGACGCTTCGGATATTGTTGAGGATGAGAGATTAAGAACTAATGGGTTAGGATGGGTAAGGAGTTTGTAATGAAAAGACGCATATCTGGTTTGGGCCAAATCTGCAACGAATGAGATGTTAAGGTCTTTGTGGATTAGTTTATTTGTAACGTCACAAGGAGCATCAAGGACTTTACGTAGAATTTTGGATTGTAAGGATTGGATGTGGGAGGAATTTGATGGTTTGGTAAAGCCACAGAGCTCAATTCCATATGCCCACATTGGTCTGATTATCATAGTGTATAATAATTTTTTTGTAGTAAATGGGAAGTTTAGAGCGTTTGTCAAGTAGGTGTTGTAGCAATCGGAATCTAGGAGCAGTTTCTTGTCGTTTCAGTCATGGCGTTATTGGTTTAATTCCGAATTTTCAAAATAGTTTTCTCTGAAATACCTTAAATTTATTTATTTGAAATAACTTACCGTCTCTCACTGTCAGTAACAATGAAAGATTGATGAATATAAATTATGAAAGAACTTGATAATTAAATGCGAAAAAAATTCATGTTGAACTAAATTTCGGAAAATAAAAGAATAAATATAAATGTATAATACGCCATCAGAAAACTAAATACTTAAATATTCATATCTAACAAATAATGTTGAAAAAGTAATGAAGATTCAAAAATTAATATAAAATGTTTTTTCAAAAATAATTCCACTATTATCAAACTGGCGGGGCGCATGCGCGATTTTACCGTTACACCAGTTTGATAAATATTTTCGTGTTTCCATGCCTACTATGACAATAGCTGGTTTTTTAACTTTCACTTACCTATATATGAGATATGTAGTAAGATAAATAGTAAGCGATCGTCAATAATTTCTAATTCCAGTATTCGACGTAAGAAGTTTTGA
>NW_027116287.1:779059-798325 GCF_000696795.3 Halyomorpha halys
AGTCTTACATAATAGTCTGTGTGTACGTTAGCATCTTAAATCAAAAATGAAAATTTGTACAAAAATGAAATCAAATCTAGGCCTGTGATGTTTCAGTAACTTTTTCGATAAATTCGACAAGAAGTGCGTGCCATTTCATAGGGCCAATTTTACATAGTTTTTAGATATTCTCCGAAACAGCTGGTGTTTAGTATCGGATAGGTTTTATACTCATTGAAATAGTCCAACGGGGTTTAAATGACAAATTTTGAAAAATGTTCCTCTTAAGCATTTTTAATTTTGTTTATTTGAAATAAATAATCAGTTCTCATTGTGAGCAATAATAAACAAACTAGAAATATACAATATTAAAGAATTTGATGATTAATTAAAAGAGAAAAAAAAATGAAATTAGAAGCAGAAAGTTTGAATCGGAAAAAGCCGAAATCTTTTCATTCCTTTATGTTGCTAACCCGTTCCAGATTAGTATCTCACCGCGTGTGCAATAATAATGATGAGCATTTATCAGATATTCTAAATAAAGTAGTCGTGAAGACAATACCTTTTTTTGAATTGATATTTTCTGTAAAGTATAGAAAAACAAAATTTTTCACTGGTTTTGTTGCGTACCAAAAAAAAATTTGTCAATTTTAATGATGTATTTTTATTTTAGCTTAAATTGCACACAATGTAATTCGCTTCTCGGAATAAAAATTTTCTAAGGGGCGAGCTGAACACACGCTGAGCAATCTTATGTGAATTCACTTACGAATTGGGTGATTTCCATAGAAAACAAGTTTTTTTTTTTAAATTAATTAAATATATTATTTGTTTTTAATTATATTGTTTATTTTTAAATTAATTTAAAAAGAACAATACCAAGAAAAAAACTTCACCTCTGAGGCCATCTGTGGATAGATTAAACTGTTGTTTTATTGGTAAGAATAAAGTTGATAATTATAAAATGACATCCATGACGTGACTCGGCATAGACTGAAGAAGAGTTGGATGAGGAACCATCTAGTGTAATCAAATAATTTACTTGAACGTCAGGAGGATGCGCCACTAGATGATGTCTCCCTCATGCCAACCCATACCAGGTCTGAATATTGCAGCTCATTTGGTGGTTGTAATTAATTTAACTAAACAATATTTTTATACTAATTTTTCAGTTTTATTATTCGGGATAGTGTATTTTGTATATTTTAGCATCATTTTACAACCCAACAGGGAAACACATTTGTAATTGGTTAATACCTTAATGTAGCTAGAGAACTTGAGACTCACTCCTTTCACGAAATCAATGTTATACATCAGATTTACGGGTCCCGTGAATTTGACGGATTTAAAACTTTTTTTTTTCTTTTTTGTAATAACTTTATTGAAATTTACAACTGTATACATAATACATTTACTAAATATGGTCTTAGTTAAAATGGAGTGTTACAGGCGTGTAGAGCAACTACCCATTGGTAGCACTCTAATGACATTTTACATTAGCTGGTCTCGTGGCCATCTTCTTTTCAGGCGCCTCAGAGGATTGTCAGGTATGGAAGAGGATGCAAGGTTAGAAACCTTAGAAGGGGGTTTGAGTGGTTGATTTTAAACTTAAAAATGAAGTATAAAAAAAAATAGCAATAATTTTTAACCCTTTTGCATTCCAAAATCAGAATCATTTAATACAAAAAATTTACATTTAAATTTTATCAATTTTAAATAATAAGAGGATTGCCGTCATTAAAAAAAAAAAATAAAAGAGCAAAGATTACGTTCAAATCAAATTTAAGTTGTTTTTTTACTTGGACTGCCTATATTATTTTTTAGTTTTTTTTTTTTTAAATTAATCACCCATATTACTTTAAAGTTTTTTTTTTTTTAAATTTAGACTACCTATATTATTTTTTATATTATTTCCAAATTGGTATTTCAGAGGCGTAACCAGATAAATCAGATGAGAATATTGAAAAATTAAGGAACAAGAAAATGTGAAAGATAACAACAAAGTATAAGAAAAATTAGTTAATATCGTTGAAGACAGAGACAGCCGCTTATTAGAAGACTCTATTGGAAGAGAAGAGGAGGGCAAGAGCAATAAGTTACTTCTATATCCGCCTCTTCTTTTGTCTGTCTCGGCTCGCCCAACTCTCAACTACTAAATCCCTCCCCCCTCCATTATCACGGCGGTATATTTCTTCATAATTGCCATTAGTTATAAACTCTGTTCCGATATTGCTCGGTAGATTTCCATTATGTCAGTGAATAACTGAAAATCCCCCCTTATATTAGATAATTATTTCTCTCAATATTTCCTATCTTCTTAGTATACCTGCCTTATAATATATTCATAAATTCTAAAAGGAAAGAAAAACGTTTTTCACAACTTTTTAAATCCCTATAATCCGCTTAATTTACATGAAAACATAAATCCTAGTGCAGTAGTTCACAACCCGTTTGACTATAAATTTAATCATGTGAGACCAACCCTCACTCCTAATTTGGATCAACTGTTTGTAACAAACTTCCTAGTGAATATATAAATCATAAAAACGATTAAACAGAGTTTAAACAGGGAGATTTTTTCAAGATCCATATTCAAACTCTTCCCCAATTAAGGATACCCACTTTATCAGGATGAGTGGAACCCAGAAGGGCTCCAGAACCCACAGGATTGACTCGTACACTAGATACAGTGTAACGGGAATTAATTATCTGCCACAGGCAGATTCGAACCCGAATTCTTGGAGTTAGTAGCAGAGTGCCTTTCCACTGAGCTACCGCGCTCCCTGTGATTATATAATTGATTTTATTTTAAAATGTTAACATTCATTGTAAATACTACCTTTTTTGACAGAGAAAATTTCTACTGAGGGTCTAAAATGGAGGTGTTCGATAGAAGAAGTTGTTTTTTTAGATAACTTATTGTATATATAATATCGTGGAAACTGCTACTCCTATGATAATCGTTATGGTGCATTTTTAAATTTGAGTGCTGATAGACGAAGAAAAAACTTGTGCTATAAATTTTTAATATACTTTTAGTATCTCTAAAATATATCAACAACCAACAAAAACATTCAAACCCGGTCTTTGTGAGAATTTGTTCCACTCAAAAACATACATATTATAATTTTCAGATGTTTAAAGTAAAATAAAAATGAAGCAGAAAATTTCATTTCACGGCTATTTATTCAAGCATATAAATTTAAATTAGATTCCTTCACAAAGCTGAGAGGTACCATAATTCTAAAAAACAAAGTGTTTCTCAAAATTTAAGTTAATCGATATACATAACTATCACTTTAACTCCTAATTTCAATTCAGTATTTTTCAAGCATTTCTTAGCCCACTGGTACTGATCAATCGAACACAAATATGCAAAAAAAAACAATCAGCCAACATTTTTTTTTGTTTTTTGTCGTGTTTTATATATATTTAAATATCTATAAATCATATTTATGCTATATAGATAATTATTTCATTTTGTAATAAAAAATCAAGGCTTTATCAGTATCTAATAATGATATAAAGGATTGCTGTGCCTTAGGTTTATGTTTTGGCATTAAAATTCTCAGAGATTTAAATTATAAAACATATTATCACAAAAATCTGATATATCTCTAATTGCACATTTGGGTTGGATTAAGCTTAAAGTGCAATAGGTGCATGCTTTTACAAAATCTTAATTAATTTTACTTACCGAACGTAGTTCTCGAAAGAAGTATCTTAACGAGGTATGGTTCTGATCTGTAAAATAACAAATAATATATAAAAATAAGGTCAATATAACTTAGCTATTAATTGCAAACTGGTTATAAATAATTTAGTAATTTCGCTGAAGCTCTAATAGATGCCACTCATGGTTTGGAGTTTTATAAACGCAGTTTTGGATCTTTTGAGCTTAGGAATAGTATGAAACTGCATAAGTAATATGTTGACTTTTTAAATATAAATCTTCTAATTATAGCTGAAAAATTAGGAAAAAAAGAAAATTGCATTTTTCAGCATGACAGCGACCTCTGTGAGAGAAGCACTGGGATCCGCTGGAGCCCTGTCTTGCCTTGGGGGTGGCAAGGCCTGGCTCCGATATTCTCTGCTAAATGTAAATATCGTATACAGGTGCAAATGTGTACTTATTTTATTGTTACTGAAATTTAGTTTGTTTTGTCTTGTACATAAATTATTTATTTTATTTTATCATATTTTTGATATAAATTTGTATTTTTATTTATACAAACCATGATAGTAGTTTTTCATTTATATATTTCTTTATTATTATTTTTAATTTAATTTTTTTTTTATTTTATTCTATGAGTGTGGTAGTTATAATTTACGGTTTTTGTCCTTTTTCTCTTTTTTTCTTTTGTAACAATATAAATATATAACAATATTTCTATTTATATTGTATGAATGAATATTTGAACACTAATACTTAATGTCCTTAATTTATAGCAGATAGTTTTAATTCTCATCAATAATAAAATAAGAATTTATATTTTTTTAAATTGTTATAGTTAGTTTTATTACGAAGAGGGACGAAATTTCTTTTTTATTATTCAAATTTATAATGCAATTTTGTATGGGTTATATTATCAAAAATATATTATTTTTATAAAAGGATTGATACACTATTAAATGTGTTCATTTAATTTATAATTTCTTAATACATATATATAAGTTGAGAAACTAATTTTTAAATATTTCTGAGCACTAAACTATATTTTTCCTTACAAGATGAACAGTAAGCTCAGTATATAAATAGTATTTTGAGACAGCCTAGACCCCAAGATCCGTTTTTATGTTATCTTCTATTTTCAATTACGGGCTTATTCTTATCTTCCTTCGCCACATGCTCCTCGTGTTCCTCCTCTATTACTTTATCGGAACCAACAAATTCTGATATCGTTCAAGTCCTATTTCAATGACTTCAATAATCTGTAGGCTTGTAAGCAGCTAACAAGATCGAGATGGAGTTTATATTTGATCAGTGTTTGTTGTTTGACTTGTTTCAATTACTTATCAATAACCTACATTTGTAGAAATAATAGATTGAGAAGTAATTCGATAAATATATAATAATTTATCAATTATAATACAAAATATCCATATACTCTCAACATGTTTATTTTTTTATAAATTACGTTTCGACTATTGGGAAATGTACTTCAAATGTTTTTACTCTCAGACGCCCACCAGAACCACCGGATCTAATCCTCAAAGGTAAAAATGTGAAATGGAATCCTGCCTGTGAAATAGTAAGATGCCAGGGAATTCACCTACACGGTCACATTACCTGGAATCACCATACCAACTTCAAACTAACCCAAACCTACGGAACTAAATATAAAATCCAAACTAAAACCAGAAACAGATATTCAAATAATTCTCAGGCCACTGCTGATGTACGGCTGTGAAGTATGAGAAGTTGCATCCATTAAGAAAATGTAAAAGTACAATCTTTTTAAAATAATTTCCTAAAAATCGTAGTGGATACTCTACTTACTTGGTTTGTAAGAAGTAGCCAATTGCATCGCGAATTACAAAGGGAATCAATAGAGATCAAATAAAAAAAAATACAGTTCATGAAGTTTCACTCCCAGTTACCAACAGTCAAAGGAGCAGTGACCTACAACTTGGGAAATCCAACTACAACCCGAAGACTGAAGCCCAAGCTGCTGCAGGGCATTCTATTATGAATTCTATATTTCTTCTGATGATAGAGGAAAAATAATATAATATATTATAATATAGTAAAATAATAATATTCTAAAGTATTTAAAAAGAAACATGAAATTATTAAATTTGATTTTTTTAACTAGAGCAAAAATTGTGTTGCTCATTTTCAGTATTGTTGTGTTTTATATGTTGTGTATCAAATTATGCACTCTGCACTTTATAGGTGACAAATGTGTTGTCTATAAACTTACATAAATGTTAATGCAAAATCTTATTTTAAGATATTATTTTGTAAATCTTACCTTAGAATTTCCAGTTTCTTCCTTCTTACTGTTTACTATCCTCCTTCGTCTTAAACCCAGATTTCGAAAGCGTCAAAAACCGGGTAAACGCGGCGGAAACTAAATATACGTTTCACTTGTTAAATAATTTGTTTTTTTCTTTTGAAGAAACACTTTTTAAACAAATATCAACTTCGACACAGATCCGAACCGCACTAGCTAGAGTTATCCATTTGAACTGAACCTGTAAAACAAAAACAAAATTAAATAATATCGTTTAATTGACAAACGAGTAGCCAAAAACTATTTGTGACTATAGTAATAACCAATGTTTCGGCCAACTTTACAGGGCATCACCAGTGCTAAATGAAAACTAGATACCAATATTGTGAAGTATAAAAGGACTAAAGCAACATATTAGGAATGTTATATAATAAAGAAATGACGTAAATTAAAATAATATAATAAATATTACAGTAATGAACAATAGGATTGAAAATATATTGGAGTAAGCGCACTGGAGGATAACGCGTAAATAGAATTCCTTTTTATTTCTTTTAATAATTTTCATAATTTTTTCCATCACTTTCTGCGGGACTTTTTCAACAAAGGAAAAGTTAAAGGGCTTTAAGGAGAACACTTCAGGCAAGTTTCATCAAAATCGTCATTTTGCCTCTATAGTTTGTAAAAAAAAAATTGTCAACTATATCCTAGCACTATATGCACAATTTATACACCACATATAAAAATCCAACAAAACAGAAAATGAGCAAACACAATTTTTGCTCTAGTCAAAAAAATCAAATATAAATTTTCATGTTTTTTAGACCATAGGAATATTATTCCCAAAACACTTAGTATTTTTATAATATGAGCGACTGAAACATTGAATCATTGCGGAGTAACTTTCTTAACAAATCTCAAAAGGTAACTAGCAGCTAAGCATACTTTACAACAAAATTGTGTTTTTTAAATAAAAGAGACTGTGTTCACTGCTTTGTGTACTACTAATGCTCTCGATCACAGGAGTCAGGGGTCCATGGATTTAGGGGCTCTGGTCCCGCGAATAGTAGACCTTTAGTCTAAAGATTGCACTAAGACAAGTGTCAAACAATGAATCATAAAATTTATATATTCTATTGTTCCTAATATTATATACTATAATAATACATTGTCGCTTAAACTGTGATACTTCGTGGGACAATGTGGAACCATATGGAAAATTCGGTATTTTAGTCCAGTTAGATTATTTTAATTAAGACAAGACCTAACTCATGTCAATAAAAATCTTAAAAATTCATAGATATCCCTCAAAAGGAATAATCTTTTTGTAGGATATCTATATATTTTTTTTCTGACCATCGCAATGACTGAGACGAAATGTCTCTAGAATGATTAATTTTTTTAAAGTATTTAAATCACATTGTCGGTTTTTTTGAGCTATGACATATCATACCTTGAGCAACAATACATACTCTATTCATTGTTTTTTTCGATCTGTTAATTGTTGTTTGAACGGAGCGACATTCAACCCAAGCCCGTGGAGAGACGTCAGGAGGAAATGTAGCCCTTAACGGCCTACAAGACAATGGGGGAGTAACCAATGGGAAGACAGGGATTAGAGGTTGGCTATCGGATTGGCGGAGGTGGTAGAGTTTCAATTTGTGCCCCCAATCCCTGCCTCGGATGAAGTAATTGGCTGTAATGGTTAATTGGAGGCGGTGTTCAAGGGGCGATAAGGACTCGGGCCAGCAAACTTAGCCAAGCGCCTATTGGTCCGAGTTGTAAGAACGGCCCTTATTGGCTCCCCGTTATCTCTCCTAGTTGTATTAGATTTGATTGTTTTACTCCCCTCTTCCCCTCCTCCCCACGGTCTACTTCCTCCTTCTATTTTAGTTCCTCACAATATCCGACAATTTCCGATGGTCGGTCTTCGACAAATCCACTTTATAAAAATTAATAAAACAATTCTCATCAATCAAAGCTAATTTTCGATATAACAAATTAAGTGGAAATAATACATTTATGGTGTTCACAAATAAAGAGATTAGTCTAAAACAATTATTTATCTGAATAACGGTTGAATGTTCCGCAAAATATCCTGTAAACCTCTAAAACACGATTCCTCGTTGCCCCATGTAGGAGACCTTTGTTATTTTTCATTTTATGCTGGAAATTAAAAAAATAATTCTGCCTTCATCATCAAAAATTTTCCCCTATCCAGAATAATGGGTTTTAAGATCTGTAACTGTTTGTTCATACTACATGTATTCCGGAAAAAATTATAAATAAAATAGAAAATCAAAAAAAAAAAAAAATAGAACCACAATAATAATTTTCTGTTTCTCCATCATTCCAATATTGTCCGTAATGATTTGCTTCGTCCCATTATCCCACTCTTTCCAGTTAACATAATCCCTATTAGAAAATATGTAGATGAACTCCTCCTCTTGAATCACGATAAAATCCCTGATATTTTATCCGCCTTGAATTCTTATTACTCTCGCCTTAACACTAATTTACTGTAGAGCTTAATAATAAACACAATTTACAGTAGAACTTAAAAAATTATCATATATAAGAAGATGGTCAGGGTGGGCTGCCCATAGCTCAGTGGTTAAGACACAGTCTTACCAATTTGATGTCATTTGCGGTGCCGGTTCGAATCCGGCCTGGGGCGTTGACTTTTTTCATTGATTGGCGGTCCCACAAAATGAAGAACTTTGCCCCCAACCATGGTTAGGCAGTATAGGACTCCAATGGGAGTCTCCAAAAAAAAAAAAATTAAAAAAAAGTCAGGGTTGCGGTCAAAAGAGAAACAAAATATTTTTTACATAATATTTATTCTAGCTTAAATTGCCTTATTTTATCTTATTGTTGTAATATTATCAGGTTTTTTTTTGTATCTTTTTAGCCCTGCAAAGTGGGGCGAAAAGTCGGAAAATAAATAGTTGTAAACTATTTTTGTTTCTCTTTTGACCGCAACCCTGACCATCTTCTTATATATCAATTTTTACGGTCAACTATATATACATATATTTAAAAAAATATCACTCCCTTCCTTTCCTTGACCTCCTCATGATTAGAAACCCAGACAACATAATATCCACTGACTGGTGCATTAAACCATCTTACTCAGGCAGACTTATAAACTACCACTTAGAAAATCCTTACTATCAGTAAATTAGTAAAGGAAAAAATCGTATTCACCATTGCCTTTCCCTATCTGATTTTCATTTCTATGAAACTAACATATACCTCATAAAACAGTTACTTTAACTAATAACTTTCTCTTCTAAGTCCTTATCAACAACTACAAATACCGATGCTGCTTTAACTAGTTCTTCAGAACCCATATCTATCCCATCATAAAGGACAATGTCATATATCTCCTCTCTTTTAGATTGCATACAAAAATTCTTACATTCCGCTATACCCAACCTTCGAATTGCTTTTAGATCCCGTAACAAACTGCCTAAAATCCAATGGCATCTTAAGGATACTATTCCTCCCCCGATCCCATGTTGTATGCCGCATCCATTTTGTAATTTCTCTTGTTTTAAACCAAAAAACCTCCTAAAACACTGCATAAGCTAATATAAATATTAATTTTTTTTTTTAATCTTCTTTTTTACACCTCTTCTCCATACTCAATTCTTTCTTCCTTACCCAAATTATTAAGTTATGTTCACCACATCTAATTATTGTAATTTTTACTAATTACTCCTTTAGCTTATATAACTCTGTGTTCTGTTTCTTTCATTCTAATATTTTACCTTAATATTTCATTTCTTACATATATTTTCTTCCTTTTTCATTAAATGATTATACAAATTTTCTTTGTGTACATATATTTACTAACTAGACTTTGTTATTCATATTCCTTTGCTCCTTTTGGCTTTCTAACTTTCTATTTTAGATCTTTAATACTGTTATTTTACCTGCACCAGGAACCAAATGGCTATAGCCGTGAGTCAGGGCTATAGTAACAGTATAAATAATTATCTACCACAGCTGGATTCGAACCCGAATTCTAGGAGTTAGTAGCTTAATAAAAAAACCTTACCTTTGAAATATTATATTTCATCTTCTTTAAGTATCATTTGTTATCTTCTTAACTTCTTGTTATACTGTTTCTTTGTTTTATGTTCACTATTATATGGTTATTATATTTTTCAGCCCAGAAATTTAAGTCGTAACTTCGGTACAAATAAAATAAATCCTACGTGTGTATTATTAATCTACTGACTGCATCTCCTCACCATCTTCAACAAGCACAATAATGTGAATATGATATCTGATTCATAACGTATAATAATGTTAATGTCAAGTAATCTGTCAGTTACTCTTCTTGACTTTTAATACCAGTGAAGAGGAGAATCTGTACTCCTCCTATATGAGAAAATAAAAGTCGCAAGAAAAAATTAATGTTTTCTCAATACCTTTCCTTCTCTCTCCAATATCCAGAAGATGAAGAACAAAAAAGAACGTGGATATATTCCTAAATATAGCCCCGACTACTGGAAGACAATATTCACCGATGTGGATAAGAAGCCCTGTTGAAGTGAGCTGCTGAGTGGGCTTTATGGTCTCCATGCAGATCATATTTCCTCTGCCGTCGTTGATCCTTCCTCTTGAAGGCTCTTACCACAAACCGCACAATCCCTGCAAGCTGGCTTAATACATCTCCTTAGTCGTCCGGTTATTGTGTTTCCTTACAGCTCTTTTGTTATTGGTATTTATTCGAGGGTTCAAGAGATTTTGATAGAATTTCAGACTTGATGAGGCTTTTTATTCAACATACATTAACATTCCGAGAAACACAATATAAACTCTAAAGTAGCTTTACTTCGGTTAATAGCAATAATTACTAAAACATTGAATTTAAGCTAGACCAAGAATCAATCTTAATTAATGACTATATTTAAGCTATTTTATTTTTATGAGCCAACTGCATCTTTTTTGACTAAGAAAAATTGGTTACTCAGTTTCTGCTCACCCCGATAACGAATCAAGAACACCTATCAGTAATCCCAGTGAGTCAAAGTCAAAAGTCAAGATCACTATAAATAAATTATTAGTAGTATCATTGTGTGTATTTCAGTGGTAAGGCGTTGTGCTACTAACTCCAAGTACCCGTGTTCGAATCCGGCTGAGGCAAATAATTATTTTACTTGAGCCGTAAGTCAGCCTTGTGATTCCGGGAGCCCTTCGCGGTATCCTTGTGTGGTACCTAAAGTGGATAACCTTAACTAGGAAATGATCTGATTGTCGAGCTTGATTCTGTCCAAATCACCACCTTGCAAGATGCACAACCGTTGTTCTAGTAACAGTACTTCCTAACAAAGTACTGCAACCCTTCATGGGTTGTTGCGGTACAAATTTAATTTTTTTTTTAATTTGTATCATAATAAACATTCAATATTTTAGTACGAGTCTAAGCTATTGTTTAAGGATCATATATTCCCCAATATAGCAACTTCTGAGAAAACAAACACCCTTAAAACTTTATTCCTCTTTTATTTATGAATTGAGCAAGGTTTCAGACTTCATGTTATATGTATAATTAATTCCTCTTGTATCCAATCTTTACAATCCAAAATCCTTCGTAAAATCCTCAATGCTCCTTATTTTGTTACTAATAAAACCATCCATAAAGACCTAAATGTTCCTTATGTAACCGATCTAGCCCGAACCCGATATTATTCCTTCCATAATAAACTCCCTAACCACCCAAACCTTGCTTCCTCTTCCATTCCTGGCAATCCTCCAAGGCGCCTGAAAAGAAGATGGCCTCGTGACCTTATATTGTAAACTGTTTTAGAGTTCTACTTCTGGGTAGTTTCTCTACATCCTGTATCATATCATGTCATTATGATCAAATTTACTGGTTGTATTTTTTATACAGTTGTAAATATCAACAAATAAATAAAATAAAATAAAAAAATTAATATGTATAATTACTAAAACATTAGGGATGAATAACCCTCACATGAAAATTTAATTATTTTATAAACTATAATCTACAATTACTTTAGCTTGTCATATTTTTAAACCTGAAACACACACACACACTACGAAAATAAAAACGTTCCATTCGAAATTTCTAAGGTTGATTACGAACTCGACCACTCAATGTTTAAAACGTGTCCCAACAAATCTTTAAATTCAGGATAGTGGGTTGTAGATAGAATTTTTATTGAATTCATGACCACTGAATTCATTCTTCACGATCCTTTTTATTCGTAATACATTTACGTTGACATGAACATGTTAAAGAAGCATTACTTTATACAAAAAAGATAAATAATCCTAAGATGAAAATTTAATCAACATACACTTTTTTTTTTTTATTTGCACCTGTAAATGTACTTTACAACCAGTAAATGAGATGTTCTATCCAGGCATTGCATAAGGGAGATAGCACTCAGTGGTGCATCCTCCTGACGTTAAGTAAATTCATTTTTTTTTATAACACTAGGAGGTCCCGCATCCAACTCGTCTTCAGCCTACGCCAAGTTACGTCAGGAATGTCATGTGTTGCCATCTGTAGTATAAATTTATTGAAATGTCCATGTAGCGTGTTGTGAAACCGATTATAAGTCGTATAAATGTGGTGTGTTACAGTCGGAATGCGTAGGTCGGTGTGAATGGTCTCGTTTGAAACATGACAGTAGTGAGTTCGTTGCCAGTCTTAAAAATTGTGATTGAAAAGTTTGTTTTTTACGAATCTGTGTCTTTTTAATAGGTCCATAAATTTTGCAGGCGTAAGTCCATATTGGTTTAAGTAATTGTATACGTTAAGTTTTTGTCTGAACGATAATTTAGAACGTCTGTGTACTATATAATGTAATTGTCTCAGTCGCAAATTTATCGTTATACGTTTTGTCTTGACGTGTGGGGATCGTGTCAACCTTTTGTTATTCATAGGTAAGTCCTATGTACAATATATATACAATTATTTACTAAAATTAAAAAGTGGTTTAGCTTGCCATAAGTTGAAAAAAAACACTGGGAAAATACAAATGTACCTATCACAATTTTTTTTTTTGTTTTTAAATTGATAGATTTATTTATTAATAGAATTACAATCTGCCACACAGTTGTGAGCAATAGGTAATAGTGATGAATGATCTCATACACACCAAAATATTTTTAAAAAAATAATAAAATAAATTAAAAAAAAACAACTACCTTAAAATATATACAAACAAAAGAATAAACAAGATGAACATATCAAACTATCTGTATGAAAAATAAATAAATAAAATAACATAATGGTAAAATAATATATACAATATTTACACAATCGACCTGAGGATCCCTGAGCCCACTCTATCCCCCACGTGTGAGGGGTAGAGCAGAGTTCAAAAGATCCCAGCGCATCCCTCTCGCCGCATCACTGGTAGTGAGCTAGTGGTGGCTGTATCACAATTTTAAAACTGATAATGGACTCGTCACTACGTTTTAAATGAGACTCTTCATATCTACATATCTACATAACTTACGTAGAATATCTAATCAAAATAAAGATGAATTTGAGAATTCAGGAGGCTAAAAACCATGATATTGCAGAACATCTGGCATTCTCTCAAAAACTAAACTAATGCAACAGAATCAAGAAGGTTAATAGGATAGGTCATATGACTCACAGCAGTGCTCCTTGGTTACAAGAAATAATCAACGAGATCATGAACAACAACTGGAATCAATAAATGAGTTCATCAAAAAACGTTTTACAAAATTCCATTTCCGGAGCAACAAATTACATTGCAGGAAATCGAATTTCATCTCGAAGGCACGAGTCTAGACTGATGCAATATAGGCATTCTGCTAGAAGGCAGTTATTAATTTCATTAATTCTATAAACATTATTTTTGTCAACTGATTTAAGATTAAAATTATTTGATAATTATAATAGAGGAAATAGTTAGGGGTATCTTTTGCATTAATCTAAATCCCTCGCATGATCAATTACTAAAAGTAAATACAAATTGTAATATAAAGAAGGAGAAGATTGGTGGTGCGGCCAGTGAGGAACAAGAATAAGTAAAAACTTATTTATTAGTTCCAACGTTTCGGTCAGAATCTCAAGCCTTCATTAGGGCCAGAAACGAAAAACAATAACGAATAAAAGGAATTACAGAATGATTAGAAAATAAGAAAAGAACTAACAATGTAGAAACGTATACAGAGTTGAAAGAAAACGTATAGTAAGTATTATAAGAAGACAAACGTTATAAGAGAAAAGGTAAGGAAAAAAATTAAAATACATGAAAATGTATAAGTAAATATATGTACAAAATGAAAATTATTTAAAATTAAAGTTATGAAAAAAATGAGAAAAAACGTATATGTAAGTAATTAAATACGTGAGTAAAATAACATGATAAGAGAAATAAAATAGAAAGATATATAAACCAGGAAAAGTAAATAAATATGAATATGAATGAAAAAACCTATTTAGTAAATATATTATTAAATTAATATTATAAAACGAAAGTGAGGATGAAAATATATATAACTAATGAAAAATGTAAGTAAAATTGTTGTAATAACCATATTTGTCCAACCAGCCCGATCC
Organism: Halyomorpha halys; assembly: GCF_000696795.3. Lineage (NCBI taxonomy): Eukaryota > Metazoa > Arthropoda > Insecta > Hemiptera > Pentatomidae > Halyomorpha > Halyomorpha halys. Next base: position 793,577 of record NW_027116287.1, read on the forward strand.
GGTAATGAATGCGTAAATCAAATAGTATTTACTTTAATAAAGGAAACTAAAACACATTGTGAATCCATCATCAAACATAAATTATTTTGAAAAAAAAAAAATGAGATTCAAGAGAGAAAAAATGAGCATAAACATAAAAAATGATGTAATAAGAATTAATAAAGATATTTTGAATAGTTAAATTACATTATTATCTGCCAGTATTTGGGAAGGTATTCGTTTAAAAATTCTAAAAAGTTTTGCCGGGGCGTTACCTTTTTAATGTTGCCAGTAGAGGAGAGTTCATTATTCATCGAAGGAGGGCGCCACCGTGAAGAAAGTTCATTTATTCATGTTCTGCAGAGGATCCCACTCATAACCGCTTCCCTAAACACCTCAGGCTTCTTCAGAGCTTCAGCCTCTGTCTTCAATAATTCTCTTTATAAGGTGCCAGGCCGCGTTTCTGTTTATTGGCCCGATAAAAATCTAACATCAAGACTGGGTGAGCCAGGAATTTTAGTGTATTAAGTGTCCGATATGGTAAGCTGGCTTAGAGCTGTATTTTAAGATTGCCGTGGCATAACGATTAACAGCAAAAATTCAGTATGAAAGCACCTTTTTTTCCGCTAAGACTCCCACTAGAGTCCTATACTGTCTAACCATGATTGAAGGTCAAAGTTTTTCATTTTGTGGGACCGCCACTCAATGAAAAAAGTCGCCCCAGCCCGTACTCGAACCGGCACCGCTAATAGACATCAAATGACTGTGTTTTAACCACTGAGTTACGGGCGGCCCATTACGTTTCAAGAACACTGATAAATATAATTTATATGTCCTCAAACATTTTTAAAATGTTAAAACCTAATTAAAAAAAAAAACTACCAAAAAACAAAATTTTAACTCTTGGATGTTGGATATCTGAAGCAGGGAATAAGAGTTCGGCTCAATGGACACATCACTGCTAGAGTAATTTTGAAATGAGGTTTGAAGTTTGAAGTTGATTATATTTATTCAAGGTTTGAGAGCACCTATTAATATTTTATAAATATTATATTATCTTTCCTAACCCCTTGATTGGTTATGACCTCCATTGAAAATAGTGGGCTCAGAGATGTAGTGATGGCTGTCGTAAACTTTATCGTATACCTGTAAGCCAACACTTAAATTTTTTATTTTGGGTTGAATGTTCTTATTCATCCAGCTGTGGTGAATAATTTCTAATTCTGTTACTGTAGCAGTGAGTCAACCCTGTTGGTTCTAGAGCTCTCCTGAGGTCCACCCAACCTCATAAAGTGTGTAAGCTTAATCAGGGAAAAATCTATGGGTTGATCTTGAAAACTCATCTCCTTGTACAACCGTTGTTCTAAAAACATATCTTCCTAACAAAGTATTGAACACCTGACCCTTCATGGGCTGTAGCGGTTCACATTATTATTATTAATATCCTTGGAGTGACGTTAATTGCCAAATTAGGGCGAATTCGCAAACATAGGATGGGTTTTATCTGAATTGACAGGTACACGTAGGTCTGAATTTGTGACCAACCCATCAAATGTCGGTTATTTTTTAGAATTGTTATTTTAGAATTGGCCTCCGTGTTTTAATTAATTAATTAATGAATCCATAATTAATTATATTTTAATTGTAAATTCTATCAATGCAAAATATTGAAGGACGTAAACACATTGTTCTAAATGTTGTCAATTAACTTTATCAGTTCGTTTTTTATTTATGATATATAACATATCACAAAGATACATGTATAAAACACCATATATCTGTGTAATTAAATTAATAAATATCTCATTAAGATAATAGAACAAAAGTTGAATTTAATAAATGTTATTAAGTACAATTTCTATATATTTCTATTATTTACCATCTCTTTAACCGATATTTACGTTCCTTTTAACTTTAATTCAGTTCATTTTGTTTCTTTTTATAATAAAAATAGTTCAAATCGAAGATAGTAGCAAACACTTGTCCGAAGCCCGCCCTGTTTGGCTCTCTAGAACACACAAGTGTGTAGAAACTGACATAAGTTTCTTTCTTTGTTTACCATGGATTTGTAGGTATTTTGGATTTGCTGCTTCAAAGATGTGGATCCGGCTTAATATTCTCCAACTCCAGGTTATCAACCAATTCATGACAGAGTGGGAAAGTAGAAATTTATTCCGAGGGTTCACCACGAAATAAAAGTCAACTCAACCAGGGATTCGAACCAAGGGCGCTTCTGCTATTGGGATTAGTAAGTAAATGGCTCAACACTCTCTGCCAGACACGGCTACTACCTATTTTCATTACTTTTGTTAGTTTCGTAATTAGTAAATATTGAATTAAAATCGAAACGTGCAGAACTCCAACAAGTAAACTCCGCGTCTAACAGCTAAAGGAAACGTGCGACAAACAAGGATATTACCTCAAGGTATATCTCTCAGTTATTTAAATTCACATTTCCTTGATACAGTCGTAAATTTCAATGAGAAAATGATAAAAACATAATTGAGAAGGGAATATTTTCCCCTTGCTAAGTCAAAGATAGATTTATCCTCGTTGGTATAACCAGGAGAAGACAGAGTGGGGAAGACATTATCTGGAAGGCGGTCGAGGTAACACGCTGCTGCCTAATCTATATCTTTCTCCCTGCAAGAGTTGATTTATGGTTGAGTCGGAATAATTTGTTCCTGGTCGGGCTAAAAGGGCGCCATTTGTCGAAAAACAATTTGCCTTGTCCCGATAGCCTGTCTACCGTTCGCTTTTTGAGCCTCTGTTCGTCTCTAATTGATTAATGCACCTTTTAGTTTAGAAGGTATTGGCCAACGTTCGACACAACCCAGCGTACGTTCGCTTCCAACTAGCGATAAATTATTCCTACGTATGGTTGATAATTGAAGGGTTTGCTGCAAAATGGAGAGTTTGGACTTACATTTACTATTTTGTGAGGGAAAAATAATTCTAAACAAAAAATTTTGTAGCTCTTATTTCTACTTCTCACGTCAACAATAATCTGCCAATATAGTTAGTTCTTGCATCTATTATTTATAAAGTAAAATATATATACTCTTTCACTTAGAGATTTTTTTAGTCTATAATAAAGAGCTTATTTCCCTTGATCTTTAACTAAATATTAGATAAAAATAAAGTATTCCATTAAATGATCATTAATTAATTTAGTAATGAATTAAAAAAGTAGATAGTTAAAGTTAAATAGCATATTTTGTTTGAATAGTGAAACAGCTAAAAAAAAAAACTAAATTCACAAATATTTTTTATTGGGACAGTCTGTAGATGGACTACAATAGAGAAAGAAACCCGAGTCATCGATATCTATGGAACACGTCCATTTCAAAATAAAATCAAAACTTTGTCAGATGTGCCAATATTCAAGCAAATCAGCGATATATTTATAATTTCTTAGTGATTTAAAAACATTAATTAGCAATTATTTCTAGACAGTAATTGGTAATATCGAACTTTCTGGTTCTATAAGTCTTTATTAATATTGTATTTTATTCCTTTATTTTTCTCAGGTTTCTGGAATTATATCTTCTTCCCGGGAGAAAATTCAATCAGATGGTATTGTACTATTATTTTGTAAATTTTCTCACAATCCTGCATGTATCAAATAGACTACTTTTTGAGCTATTTTTATTTTTTGGCTTTGCAATATTAGACCACTTCAAAAAATAATTATTGGGGTCACTACTGTTCGAAAATCTATTTTTTTAAAGAAAAAATATAATAAAATCTTTGCTGATTAATTTACTAAATATTGTTTTACCGTTTGAAAATAAGAGATTATTCCTTAATTTAATGATTTCATTAAAATAAACAAAAATAATATTTCATCCATCTCTACCCTATAACACAGACAGATAGTTTAATCAATTTTAAATAGCTACTCAACATAGTTCAACTATTTAGTTATAAATTTATGCTTCTTAACTAATCCAGACTCCGCCAAGCGCTTAACAAGCAATTTGAGATTCAGATGTACCTAACAGACTATAAAATTACCCATCAAAATCTTGTAAATTTATTTATTTTATTTATCTCACTTATTTTTTCTAATAAATTTAACTCAATTCATCTAAGAAATCAATAAAATAAAAAATATATGTAAATTATTATAAAAATTATCATTCTAAAAAGCCCTGAAATGTTTATATAAAAACGGATGAACTAGTATTTAAATAGAGTGTTGCAAAATAAACAAAATTTTCTAAACACGATAGTGCCCCCCTCCCGGTATACTGTCAGTCATAAATTCCAGAGCTCGTAAAAACAGTTGCAAATAGTCACCATATTCAGCTTTTGTTGGCTTATATCATTGGCTTAACTCAACTACTCATATTTTATAGAGAATGACTAGCAAATTACATTTTTAATATTAAATATAATGTTAATTAAATATTCTATTTATTCCTTACAGGGTATGTAGTTCGTAATTATCATTATCTAATTGGCCTCTATGATAAAATTGCTTTGCAATATGATACTATTATAACATCTGAACAACAATTTAATGAATTTTATTTTAAAGGTAAAAACTCATCTTTGTGGGCATCGTTTATACTATAAAAATAATGTTTTCTAAATTTAACATCTCAGTTCTATTTAAGTTATAAAAAAAAAAGTTATATTGTAATAAAAAAAAAAGAAGAAAAATGTGAAATTTATTACGAAAGCTGGATAAATGTTTTGGTTCCTATTATTTTTCCTTAACAATACGATCTGCAATATATATGCACATACAAGTGTGTTTTCTTA
>NW_027116287.1:798455-810204 GCF_000696795.3 Halyomorpha halys
TCAATGTTTCTTGTTAATAATCTTTAGTTAATTTCTTTTTTATTTCATGATAGTTTCTTAATTATTTATGGACAAGACAGATGGTTTCATTTGTCTACTTTTTATTTCTTTTACATTTAATACAAAATATTATTTTTAAAGTATAAGCGATGCCTATAAAATAGAGTTTTTACCATTAAAATAAAATAGATTAAATTGCAGTTCAGATATTTATATATCGTGTTTCAAAACTATTTTATTTCATAGAGGCCAAAAGATGATAATTACGAACTAGACACTCAGTAAGGAATAAATATTTAATTAACATTACATTTAAAATTATTGTAGAAAACTATTATTTAGATTATTAACATACATAGAGATTAATAACATCATTAAAATTCCTTTTTTCTTTGTGTTATTATTGCCTAATTTTTTTTTTCTATTTATTATCATAAGAGATATTTTATTATAAGATTTTTTTTTAATTTCTGTATTTTACTCTAAGCCGCTAAATCCTATTTTAAATAACTGTTATATTATTTATAAAGGAAGTCGTACCAGGATAAATAAATAATATTATTATGAAGAAATTTAAATGTCGGTATTATAAATCAGTAACGTCAGTCACTTAATGGCGTATTTCATATTCCATGAAAGTTGGCAGGAACACTCCTACGCCAAAGACAGTCATTAGGAGGAGTAAAAGGGCCAAGAAAAAGTAAAGAAGAAAAAGGAGGTAAACAGGAAGAAAAAGCTAAGACAATATACTCGCCCCTCCCCCGAAGAAGATAAAGAAGAAAAACACTTCAAAGGGAACGGATAAAGACCCCCCTAAAAAGATGCTAATCACCAATGAAAGGCTCAAGATGGTTAGCCCTATAAAGGGCTATACATATATGTAACGCGTCCCGATAATAAGGGACAAACAGTTTGCAACGAGCGATAAATATAATATTGTACCATCTTAGGAAATAAGGGTTTCTCAGGGCTCACAAGTTTATTCCCGGAATTCGGTACAACGTTGGGTTTGCATATCAAAAATATTCAACCTGAATCTATATGTATGCATCCTCACTGGGCCTATGTGTATTTGATTATTTTAAACTATAATTAATATTTACTTTTTTTAAATTATAAATATAATAAAAAATTTCAGACCAATTAGTCTAATACAAACACAATTTATACGACCAATAAAATAATTAACCAACAATAATATCACAACTAAGATATCTAAGCCAAATAAAATAGTTTTTTATGAAAGGAATATGTTCCGGGTGCGGTCAAAAAAACTCAAATAGTAGAACTATACTATTTTAATGAGCCAACGTTTCGCCCTACGTTGCAGGGCTTCTTCAGGGCTAAAAAAGATACAAACACATAGTTACATAAGGAAAACAAAAACATAAGTGTAAAATAACAGGGGTATAAAATGTAAAAAAGTAAGATATAATAAGAAAAATTAAAGGTAGTAAATAGTAAATGTAAAGGGTAATAGTAACAAATAGATAAGAAAAGAATTATTAAAGAAAATACAAATAAAGAGATGTAAAAAGAAAAAAGAATACAAATCAAATGATGAGACAGAATGCATACCTATTTTGACGGCAGTCAAAACAAAAATGACCGTTGGTATTGGGAGGAGTGGGGACGGCAGTTGTGCCACAATAACGAAAATAATTTGTAAAGTAAACATGATAGAACAGTATTTAAATTAGGTGAACAATAAATGGAAATATACATTAAATACATACATTAAAACATATAGAGTAACAAAGGAAAAGTAAAGTATAAAATAATGGGATACAATGTGTGTAAGTAATTAAGAAACAAAATATACCAAATGAGCGGGATTACAGAAAAGTGTAAAATATAATAGAAAATTAATAATAAAGTAATTAATATAAGTATACTTAAGGAGATAACAGATGAATATTAATTAAAAGATAGATACATGAATATAAATGAAACAGGAAGGATAGTGAATATAAAAAAAAAATAAAAAAATAACAGTATATAAAGTTCCCGTACATATAAAATATACATATATAAAGTTCCCGGGTACTTCGAAATATTGTACCCTAGATTACAGAATTTATTATGGCTATCAACACAAATAAATAACGTGGGGCGAAACGTTGGCTCATTAAAATAGTGTAGTTCTACTATTTGAGTTTTTTAGACCGCACCCGGACCATATTCCTTTCATCTTTACACACGGTCAATCAATAATCTTCCAAAATAGTTTTTTAAACGATAATAATTGTTGAAAATTTCAATCAGCGTTGTTATTTTCTCTTACCAATATTTTTTAAAATATTTTAATGAATATACACATCTTAAGGTCCCATGAGTTTATATAACAAAATTTTGTAAAATGGTCCATGTGTATCAACTCAAAAACAAAAAATTATAAGAAACTGAAATAGGCTATTTGAGGTGAATGCCTGTAAACTTAACCAAGTGAGTTCCCGGGTACTTTGAAATATTGTACCCTAGATTACAGAATTTATTATGGCTATCAACACAAATAAATAAAATAATAGTTTGAATCATTATTATAAAGAAACAAAAACTAACAATAAATTTAACACTTACTTATTTACTTAGATCTACCACAGAAGTTGGGGGCCGTATAGATCGCGGGGAACTGGACAAAGTGTTCGCAACCTTTCTTAACAGAAGTGTCGCTTTATAATTACATAATTTTCAAAAATGTCTAATTAATATTTATTGAACTTAGTACATAAATGTATAATTAAATGTTATTTAAAATCAGATAGGTCTTATTATCCTCACAGAAATTAAATACCGAATTTTCAAATATTTTCTTATAAATTACCTTTAATTTTATTCATATGAATTAATTATCACTGTCACTTTAGTAATTAATTAGATAATAAACTAAAGGAGAAAAAAATTATAATATTTTCTGTATCAAGAACAATAAGCCGTTGGAAATTCATTGATTGATATAAAAAAATAATGTCTAATATTTAAATTCGTAGAAGGTATTGAGTTTGACCAAAAAAACCTAAAGCAAACTGAATTTATAAATAAATATGTTCCTGTTTCCATGGTTATAACAACAATAGTCTGTTTTTACTCACCTATTATATGAAATAAACAAATAAGCTGAAGAATTGCTTATTACATAATTAAATTAAATTACATAATTTTCAGAAAGCCTTATTTGAGCAGAATTAAAATTCCACTCTAAGTAAGGCTGTAATAGAAAGTTTTTGTTGTGCACACCCCACCAGAATTTAATTTTTCAATAAAACTTATGAAAACAACGTACCATATTGAAATAATTTGCAGTGTTTTATAATGATATGTAGCCCAAAGTTTTTGATAAATGAGTTCAACTTTAATCAATATATAGGATTTTTTCTACCACACATACTTAAATTATATTAATAAACGGAATTTGGTCCGGGTGTGGTCAAATTTAGCTCAAATAGTAATATTTTGTACTATTTTTATTTATCCCAACGTTTCGCCCCACGTTGCTGGGCTAAAAAAGATACAAACACTTAACATAAGATAAAAAAGTAAATGGGAAATTACAAGGGCATACAATGAAACGTAAAATTAAATAAAAAAAAATTAAAGGTTATAAACATTAAATGAAAACGGAAATAGTGACAGATAAAAAGGAGAAATATTAAAGAAAGTACATAAAGAGATGAAATAGTACAAGAGTTGGGAAGAAAAAAGGCAGCTATCTCACCCCAATTTTTGATCACTTTAATGAAAACTATGTATAATTAATAGTCAAAATTGATGAGTCTACCTAAGTATAGGTAGGGGGAATAAAACATGGCGGCAGTTTCAAAACCTTAAAAAGACATTAATTTTTCATTCAGAGCTCTATATCTTAAAAACTACCAACAACACTAGAAAACATAAGAGAACGTCATTTAAAGAAGAGCAAATTTTCTAAAATATTAGCCCTAAAAGAGCTATTTACGTCCAATAGTTCTCGTGATATAGCTTTTTAAAAAGCAAAATTTCTTAAAAATCTTCTGAAAGATTAGTAGTTAGCTAATTTATTTTGAGAAATCTATATCTCAGGAACTATGAGACGTACAGATGTCTACTAGCACTCAAATTAAAGCTAGTTTAATGGACTATAAAGAAGTTTATGACCTTTACCTTCGTAGAAATAGTAATTTTCATAATATTTGCTAAAATAAATTGATGTATAGTTGTTCAGACAAAAAGAAAAACTTCATTTCAGAAACCATTGGACGTACGGATGTTTGCCAGCGCTCAAATTAAAACTAGTTAAATTTACTACAAAATAGTTAATTATGTTTATCTTTGTAGGAGTAGTAGTTTTTATGATATTTGACAAAATAAATTCACAAAATATTAATTTATAGTTCTTTGTATCCCAACATACGATTAATCCATTAATTTATCCAAATAAATGTTGGATTTTTGAAAAAATATATCTCAAGATTTATAAGACGCACATATGCCATGTCTGCCAACACTCAAAATAAAGGAAATTTAACTTACTATAAAGTAGTTTATGACACTTATCTTCGTAGGGGTAGTAGTTTTTATGATGTTCACATGTGAATATAACTTTGGCAAATGAAAATTTGTCCGAACAACTTTAAATCAATTTATTTTAGCAAATTTCATGTAAACTATTACTCCTACGAAGATAAGCTTTAATTTGAATGCTAATAGGCATCTGTGCATCAAATGGTTTTTGAACAACTGATCTTTTAGTACGTCTCATACAACATTTTTATGAAATTTTGCTTTTTGAAAAGCTATATCTCGAGAACTATTGGACGTAAATAACTCGATCAGGACTCATATTTTAGCAAATTTGCTCTTCTTTAAATGACGTTCTATTAGGTTTTCTTGTGTTGTTCCTACCTTTTGAGATATAGAGCTCCGAATGAAAATTTTTTTTTTATCGCTTTGAAACAGCCGCCATTTTTTATTCCCCCTACCTATACTTGGCAAAGTCATGAATTTTGACTATTAATTATACATAGTTTTCATTAAAGTAATAAAAATGAAAACTTTTTTCTCCTCTTGGGTTCTTGTACTAAAACGGGATAAGATTAAAATAAAGGAAAAAAAGGAAGAAAATGAACGAGACAGAATTCAAACCTGTTTTGACATAAGTCAAAGTAAGAGGGAACCGCTAGTGAGTAGTGGGAATGGCAGTTAAGTACGTCACATTTGAAAATAATTTTAAAGTAAACAGTGTAGAAAATATTAAAATTAGGTAAATAATAAATGATTATATTCATAATAGAGGGGGAGAAGAAATATTTAAAAAAAAAAAAATTAAATCTACATAAATAGAAAATAAAGTTAAACTAATGGGATAAAATAAATATAAATGATTAAGAAAGACAATACACCAAGTGAGTGGGGATACAGAGATATGTAAATTATATAATAGAAAAATTAATAATAAAGTAATTAATGTAAGTATACTTAAGCTGGTAGCACATGAATATAAATTAAAAAATAAGATACATAAGTATAAAAGAAAAGGAAAGATAGTAAATATAAAATATAATTATTTTAAGAATGGGGTGAGAATTTAGAAAATAAAACGTTGGCTCAAATAAAAATAGTACAAAATATTATTATTTGAGTTTAATTCGACCGCACCCGGAACAAATTCCATTTATTGATACAACCAGCAATCTTCCACTAAATTATATTAATTTTAAATCAGGTTATTTACCAACTGCTATACCTTGAATTTATATTACATTGCTTGGTAACTAGATCACCCGATCTGTATTTTACTGATGGATTAGTCAGAAATGATCGAGTTTCAATCAGTAAAATTCACGAAGCATCGGTCGGACGAACATACGCCACGCCATGTAAACGATACGGCAAAATTATATTTAGCCAATTCGGAAGAGTGCAGTATTCCGAGAATGCAATCACAGCCACTGGTCAGTCCTGGGATAAAGCAATATTTACTTAACCCCTATTGGTCAGTATATGTTAGTTATTATGGTACGATGTTGATCCCGGCACGTTCAGTGGCAATATGCTCAACGGCTTTTTTGTTTTAATTTAGTTTATTTTTATTTTTTCAGATAGCTTTAGCAAGGATACTTGCACCCATTTGGTAACCCCCTGTCAGTCAGAACTAGGTAGAAATAGGAGAACATTACAAAATAACACACCCAGGTTCATATTTGTTTAATATTTCCTGTATGAGGACTACAGAAAAAAAATCCTTTTACATGTTGAATAGTAATATTTTATTTTAAAAAAAAAACCGTTGTAAAACTATTCAAACACAAAAAAGTGGAAGGGAGGGTTCCGAAGGGTTTTTTTTTTTTTCAATCCCTGGTTAAAATATCAAAAATAATATTTATTTGTCAAAAACAGGATACCCAAAGGGCGGAGACAATGAGTTTAAATACACAAAAAGGCCATTGTAGTCTCAAAACATAATTAATTTATTAATCTGGCCAAAATTTTCACCCAATCAGGGGATTGGTGTACATCTGAAAAACACACATTATATAGTAAGAGGACTTACCTTTCAGACTTACTTTTCAACAATTGATTGCAAAAATAAAAATACTTATAACAATTGGTGTCCAACTACAAACTACTAACTGCTCGTCATGGTTGACTTCAAAATTTGTATCTTCATTTTTTGCCTTTTGTATCATTTATACCGATAAGACGTCGTTAAAAAATTTAAATACATTACGACCTTGTAATAATTGACTGGATTTCAAAATTGAGGTTATTACTAACTGTATGGTCATTTTTTAAATTCAAGTTTGTGAGTTTTAAATTAGAGCTAGTGTTTGCTACGATATGTTTCGCTGGGTTTTAGAAATAAATATTGAATATTTACAGTGTCCGAATAAAGTTTTTTTATTAGATTATGAACATATGCAATAAAAAAACCTATTACTTCGAAAATAAAAAGTATATTTATAACTTAATAATTACAAATAAAATTCAAATGAAAAACAAAGCATCAGACTTACAAAAAATACAGAAAAAAAGTATTTGCAAACCTTGCGTTTTATTATTATTTTTTTAAATTTAATATTTTGTATGAAATCCGTTGGCATCTATTACCGCTTGTAAACGTCTCGGCATTGAGTGGGCGAGGTTTTTTATTAAATCCTTATTAATTTGATCCCATTCTTGCTGTAAAAGATCCTTGATTATTTGGTGTTTTCGAACCTTTTTATCTAAAATATGTCACCAATTTTTTAATTATGTTTAAGTCAGAAGACTGTGGAGGGATATAAGGTTGTTGGCAAATGTTAAATATTAACCACTGTTTGCTGTATGTTTCGGATCATTATCATGCATAAATTTATACTGTTCCTGAATTCCTAATTTGGCTGCACTGGCTAGCAGGTTATGGCGCAAAATTTTGACATAACCTTCTGCATTAAAAATCCCTTCAATAGGCGAGATTTCCTACACCATTATACGACACGCATCCCCAAACCATTACACTGCCACCTCCATGTTTTACAGTAACTGAGACGTTTTACTTCCTGAATTCTTCACTTTCCCTACGCCATATCGTCTTCCCTGGCGTCAGATCCAAACAAATTAAATTTACTCTCATCAGAGAATAATACATTTACCCAACAACTGTTCTCGGTACTCTGCTGTAAATTCCTTCAAAATTTAAAAACATTTCTAATTGTGCTCACACAGACCCCAGAAGTTGATTCGACTATATTAGCTAGGACACCTGCACTAACTTCTGGATTTTTTATCGCCTCAATTTTCTTTTCATCATCTCATTTACATTCTTTGGGCCAATTATTTTCAGTTCTGCCTCTTTCTTAAAATTTCTTGATTACGAATCTGGCGGTAAAAAAAGTAATACCTAACAAATCCCCTATTTCGCGATACGATTATCATTGATTTCGAAATAATATAATTTTTGGCATCAGGATTGGTTAAATTAAAACGAACTTAATAGATTGAAATATTTTGTAATACTGATAGAAAAGAACAGAATTACACTCAAGCATACAAACAAGAGCAAGTAAACAAACTTAGTGTGCAAATACTTTTTTCCTTGTGATTATATTATGTTTAAATAAATTTTTAATTGAATTTATACTGTTTTTAAACAAGTTTTAATTATACTATTACGAAGGAACCTCAAACTGTATTATTATTATTTAAATTCATTATATAACGAAAGGACAAGATGTGGAAATACTTTCTTTGGTCACTGTATATATAATATTACACAAAAAGACCATTGTAGTCTCAAAAAATAAGAAATTTATTAATCTTGCCAAAAATTACCCAATCAAGGGATTAGTGTACATTTGAAAAACACACATTATACAGTAAAAGGACTTACATTTCAGACACAGGGTATAACAATTAATAGCTAAAAAAAAATTACTCAAGAACAATTTGTTCCAACTACAAACAGCTCGTCATGGTAACTAAACTAGAACCTACTCCATCAACATCAAAATTCTTGCGCTGAATATAAAAATAAAAATAAATGACAAAAAGAAGCAAAACAAAGCTTCCCTAGCAAAAAATTGTCTTGAACATAAGTTAATTTGATTTTGAGAACCCACTTATTTTAATTAAAGAAGCCTCAGAACAAAAATTAAAATATCTTGTACAATATATTTCAAAAAATCTTCAATAGTGTTGTTAATTTTAACGGATCCTAAAGATCTTAATAATTTTTTTCTAAAACGTACCTATTGTTTATATCAATAAATGTGTTTTTCGGTTGGCATTCCTCATTTACCAGCTTGGTATTCATCGAATCATTGAAATATTTTAGTAATTTTATTTTTAAATTCGAACGATCTATAGAAATTTATTTATGGTTTTATTATTTTATTTATTTTTTAATTTTAATATTTTAGTAAATTTTAGATAATTATAACTCCTCTCCTCCTGGAAAAGGTTGAAGTTTAGTTACCACGACGAGGCGTTTGAAATAGGGCACCAGATATTTTCGAGCATTTTTTTTTTCTATTAATTGTTATATAATGAAAAAAAAAATTGGAAAACGGCATGATTGCCTTTCACACCGTTTTCAATTTCAGGCGCTTCTTAAACATAGCTCTATTTAACAATCTTAAAGTCTCATTTTCCCGTTTTGAGCTAATATTTGAAATGTGATATAGGACCGTCGCTCCCGGGGGGTCTTAGTGGGGCGGGTCCGGCCGGGAAGGATTGCCTTAATATTTGCAAATATTAGAATTTTGCCTAAAATAAAAAATAATTGTGTTACTCTTATTAAAAATATAGTATAATAACCTACCTCAACGGGCGTGGACTTACAACAAAGATTAGTGACTCATACAAATATTTTTTGTTTACATTTTTTGTATCATAAATTTTCTTAGAACGTCAAAGCGACTCAAAATATATAAAATATTTAGGAACAAATCCTCGTTCTGAAATTTTATCACATTTGGTTCATAAATAAACTTTTTATAGGTCGAAAAGTGATCGAATTATCACATTTCGATCTATAAAAAGTTTATTTATGATCCAAATGTGATAGCATGTTTCTGAAAGTGAGATAAAAACCTGTACTTCTTGCGTAGTGAAAATATATTCATACAGCGATTTTTGTATTTGATTATTTTTCACGCGGCGACCACATTTCTAGATATTTTTTTAATATTCCTAGTATACAGTTTTATACAACGAGAAATAAGAAAACAAGACTTTATCATACTAAAAATAAGACATGTAAAAAATGACTGGTGCAGTTTAAGAAAAGTTAACTAAATAGAAAGAAACAACTTTAGCAACCAACGTTTTGCCCCACTTTGCAAGGCTTCACCATGGCCACATGTAATATTTAGCTAGATCATATTTTAACATATTATTTTGTGCTTACCTTAGAATTTCCAAGCAGACAGTTTCTTCCTACTTGATGTTATCCTCCAAGGTCATTAAGTCCAGAAGATTTCGAAAGCTCATGAATTGTTTTGTAAGATTTATCTTTGGGTTCCCTAGGCGCTCTCAAGTCTCCCACTGGTATTCCGAGTTGAAGTGGCTCTATCCAACCTCCCGAAGGCAATACCTCCTTGGTGTTTTTCTATTCCAAGTTCTTAACATAAAAAAACCTACCTATATCATAGATCTCCTCACTCTTCGTTCATCCATCCACTCATTAAACACCAGATCCCATCCGAATGATTTATATATGCCCTCCTATAGAACCTCCTTCTTTAGCAAATCCTTCGTCATACGTGCAACCTCCCTCTGGAATTCTCTTCCCATCTCCATTCGCCAGTCCTCATCCATTCTCTCCTTTAAACAACACCTATTCCTTCATTTATTGAATATAATCAAATAAATAGGCAGTTATTGATTAACATTATAAACAGTAGTAAAGCCAATATACCAATGTAATTTCATTCTACTACCTGAAAATTTGTAAACGCTCGCCAGATAAAAATCTCACTCATATGAACCTTGTAATTATTCTTAGGGGACATATGTCCCAGAATAAAGTTATTTTTTCATTTCATTTCAAAGCGTAGGAAACCAGTTAATCGCGGCGGAAACTAAATACTCTTCACTTATTAAACTGATATATATTATTTTTTTAAAGTCACAATAAACACTTTTTAAGTATAAATCAACTCCGGCACAAACCCGAACCGCAAGAGATTGAATTATCCAGTTGAACTATATATGAAAAAAATTAAAATAATATCGTCTTACTGAAATAAAGAAAAAGAAAATGACTGTGCGAAGATGGTCCAGTGACGGTCAAGAAAGGTAAAAAAAAAAAAAAAAAAAAAACAGATGAACCTTTAGTAACTAAATATTTTGTCTCGTCTAGGCCGCCACTCGTACCATCTTCCTACAAGCAGTTTCATACAGTCAGGTAGTATACTTCCGGTAAAAATAAGAATGATTATAAAAACATACTCATATTTATTTAAATCCAATGAGCAAACTCGTAACATAATTGGCGTTCAGCAAACGAGACGACGTTCCTTTAAAATGTACAATATTTTTTATCACAAATTTTTAAACTATTAATAGAAACTCTTTAGTAAATAACAACACTCTACACACCTAACTATTGCAACAATTACCATAATATAACATTGCAACAATTCATAAAATTTGATGATTTTCACAATGATTTTGTGATACCTGCAAACGCGGCCTATTCCACTCCATTTAGTTCCAAAAGAAATGAATTAATATATATATAAAAAATTTATATAAATCGTTTAATTTTTAATTGTTGTTACTTTCTTTTATATCATTCTTAATTTATTAATATCAGAAGTTTGTTTCTGCTTAGAAGTAATTTCGTTATAATTTCATTTTTTTTTTTTTTAATTTCCAATTAAACCCTATAAGTCGAAGTTGAAGGGAATTCGATTTTACTTTTAGCTAAAATTTCGAATTATCAATTTTTTAGATTATCGAGTTATATAATTACCTATTTAGTTCTCTACCAAGTAGACACGAAGACTGTACGCTCCGAATTCGACTTAGTGGGCTAAGGTCTATGTTAAACTTCATTCCGTTATATTCGCGTAGAGTACAATATTACCTATAAACAGAACAGGGATTAACGCTGACTATGAGTTACCAAGTTTGATCTTAAATCCATCTACTGATCCCGTAATATTCTAAAAGGACCAGTTTCAGAATAAATAACGAATTTATGATAACAAAAAGAAGATGGCTTGGAGACTTTCTAAAGTAGAAATGATATTTAGGGAGATGGTCAGGGTTGCGGTCAAAAGAGAAA